>NC_000070.6:21950000-22250000 GCF_000001635.26 Mus musculus
TCACACATGACTCTCTATTTTCCTCTTCTGATGTTTGGTTTTTGTACCCTGTCTGTCCTGGGGTTGACCAGAACTGCACATCCTCTCCCCACCTCACTATAGAGATGAGGGAGGGCTGACCAAGGAAGTGCCTTGTCGGAGAGCACAGAGAGAGCAGTGTGGGAGAGAGTGGACTCAGTGTTGGCAGGGGCCTGGCCCTTTCCATGAAAAACTGATGGAGATGCCAGGCCTCTGCTTTGTCACAGTGGACACTAGGATGTGTGACTGTCTGACTCACTTGGCTTCTGGGAAAGGCTGTGGAAAGGCTCCCATCTCATTCACTAGCCAGGTTTCAGACCCAGCTCTGCGGTGGGGTGGCAGAGGGAAGTGAAGAGTGTGCTCTGGGCCCCTGACCCTCAAGCCACCTATGATCGTGTTTACTACGCCTCCTTTAAGAGATGGGGTACCTGACTCAAGGATGTGGAAAGCTAAATGTAAGCTTTCTAGAAAGCTGTGGAACTTATGTTTTCACTCATATTTTGGCTGTAACTCTTACATTTTTATAGTAGCTCAGAAATACATACATACATACATACATACATACATACATACATACATACATATGTATGTATATGTTTGGATTTAGTAAAATACCCAATTCTCATATGTCAGGCCTTTCAGTCAGGGACCTGATCATTTTATATAACTTTACCCCTGGTAGATGCTCACAGACAATGCTTTTCTGCTCTTGTCTTCACTAACCCTCAGCTAATAGGGAGGTAGGGTAGGCTGTGGATGTGAGAGAGAGGGAGCAGGGGAAAGATCATAAACTTCCCAGAGCTTACTGTACCTGAGGGCCATATAGCCTCTTTAAAGGTTAGCATTGTTTCTCTAAAACTACCTTTCTATTAGAAAAAAAAAAAAAAGGAAGCATTTTGAGATATAATATTTTCATCTCTAGTACCAAAAGAAGAACAATCCCTGGGCCTGTTTCTTTTCTCCCCTCTGGCATATAACGTTCCCACACTCACAGGGAGCTTCATGTCCCTGCTCTCACAAGGAACTGTCCAAGGCAGTGACATTCTCCCTTCCTTCTGCTCTTCCAGTCCCAGCTGGCCCCAGCACGGAACTGACCTCCGTGTATGGTAGTTGTCTCTGAGATTCTGTCACATGCTAACCAGCACCGAGCTCTTAGGTCGTGACAGCGGCATTTACAGAGGAAGGAAGGTCTGTCAACCCTCAGGGTTTAACCGACTTAGCTGATGCTCTGAGGGTTTTCAGGTACATTTTATTTTGGCTTGAAACTTTAAAACTGCTTGGGTACAATTTTCTACAAGGCAGAAGTGATGGAAAGCGGGCATTACCATGTAACGTGACATAATTTCGAAGCTTTGTTTTATGTCCACTCAGATAAGCACACTCAGCTACAAAGTGGCTTTTCTTGCATTTGAAATCTATATAATTATATCCCACTTGCATTATAAAAGCTATTATTGAAGATGAATAAGCCTGATTTTTTTTTCTTATCTTCTTTGTCTTGCACCGAGTGCTTAAGTTAGATCTAATGCTTGGAAACTGGATTTCTCAGACAGAGAATCAAATTACCAAAATGAAATTGATTTTTCTAACATTGATTCTTCAGTGATGCATACTGCCCTCCTGTGGCCATCAGTGAAAACCCCGAGTCTTCTAACACTATAGAATAAGCGCAACAGCCAACATTTTCCACGCAAATCTGCTTCTAGGTTGCACATAATTTATACATTTTAAACTTCATTTTTTGTGTGTGATGTCATTTGAACTCAGGGCCCTTGTGCGTGCTGGGCGAGTACACCAGCATGGAAACCCATCTCCAGCCTGAGCTTGGCTTTTGATGTAATTTTAGTATCAGAGGGAGAAGGGGAACTTTCCTTAGATGGCTTACAAGATGTGTAAGAGATGTGTGGAAGCCTGACCATGATAGCTGATTACAACGCTACAGACCCATTCCACCATCTCCCCTTCTGTGTCCAGTCTTAGCTGGAGGGGGAGTTCCTGTTGGAAGGTTTGTGAAATTTGATGATCATTGAAGAAGTATATCATAAGTTCACAGCCCTTTAAAGTAGAATGTAAATAAGACAGCAAGGGTATAGCCTCATGTAGAGAGAGGTGGTTTTTGAGATAGGGCCTCACCGTGTAATCTTGGCTACCTGGGAACTTATAGAGACCCACCCAGCCCTGCCTTCGGAACTCGGGAATTAAAAGGTGAGCCACCGTGCTTGTCAGTGAATGGCATTCTTCTGACTTGGAAGGCCATACTCTGAGATTCAATAGTTTATAACTTTCTGTATGTTATTATTTGTTTATGCCTTGGGCCTGTCTTCATGGTAGGTTATGGTGAAAAAACATTTTCATCAAAACATCAGCCATAAGGGACTGAAGATATATATAGCTCAGAGGTTGGGTGCTTGCCCAACTTTACAGCAGTCCTGTGAGTTATGTAAACTCACCATCCTCTGCTTATTTCCTGGGCTCTGGGATTACAGGCATGGGCCATGATGCCTGGCCTCTTGCCTGTTTGCTAGGCTTCCTTTAGAAGTGTTAGCACAGGCTTTAAATCTTTAAATCTTTGGTCCAACTTGTGTAGGAGAGATTAGACACATTAGTCGTGATAAGAAAACGAATATCTGAACTTTCTGAAATAGATTGTCACCTGACAATTCACCTTAATTGCTTATCCTAGTCTACTTTCCCAGTTGGCCCTTCCTGCTGACTCCACTTAATAATTGATGACTTCCTGTGCACTGGGCTTCTTCCCAGTGAAGATAAAGGGGCCAAGAACTGCTAAAGAGACAAGTGGCAGACACTTCACTCTCCATGGGTTCTTCTCTCTATTTTTCTAAGTACATACTATCCTTTAGAAATGTCACACAGCCAACATCGACTCAGTATAAAGCTGTTTTTCATTCAATCAACAGTCCACTCTTAGGAAATGAACTGAATGCCAACTGGTATGCAGATACTACGCCCCTACCCTTCAGTGGCTCTCAGGCTGGAATGCCTTTATGAGAAAGCCTTCCTTAAGCCTTAATGATTGTCATTGTTGGGGAAGAGTTTGAGGAGCTGAGGGAAGGCAGAGTTAGCACCTACTGGAGAGATGAAGGCAGGGATGCCAGAGGACGTGGTAGTGTGACAGAGCCATGTGACAACTGGAGTGGCAGCTGACGGAGCTAATGAAAAGGGGTAATGATTGGAGTGTTCAGATAGACAGCACTGTCTGTAAATATTTGCAGCCAAGAAAGAGGTGTTTGGGGAGTGTCTTAGTCCATCCAGGCTCCTGTAACTGAAGAGCAGGCTGGCAGTTTAGAAGTTTATATCTCACCACACAGGAAGACTAGTAAGCCCAAGGCCAAGGTTTTAGCAGATGTGGAGTTTAATGAGGTCCTGTTTTCTGGTCCACAGATAACCATCTTCTTACAGTAAGGTCACATAACAGAAACTCTATAGGGTCATTTTTATAAGGGCAGTAATCTTACTCTTGAGGGCTCTGTCCTCATGACTTAAGTACACTGAAGGCCCTGCTTCCTAATACTGCCTGGTTTCAATACAAGAAATTTGGGGACATGAATATTCAGTCTGTAATTGGGGTTGGGGGAAAGCTCGTGCCCTTTTGTATGGCTAATATACAGTTTATAGGAGGCCATGCTGGGAATTGGAAACTGGGAAGGGCCAGAATATGGTCAGGGTCCTGGGGTTTCTGACATCACAATATGATATTGCAATCTACAAATATGTTGGGCTGCATTTATAGCCATCCTGAGAAACGTGTGGCCTGTGAGCATAGGCTTGGCACACTTGGGTGGGAGCCATGAAGAACATCTCCTGGGATACTGGCCTGGGTGAATCCAATGTTGGAAGTGTAGTTAGCATTTCCTGAAGCTCTTCCATTTGGGACTCATGGCTCTGAGGATGGAGGTCTGAGTTAGGTATAGATTTGGAAGTTGCTTTGAACTCCTGGGTATGAATGAGCTCACCTCATGACTAGATAGATGTAGTAGGGAGGAGACTAGAACAAAAATAGCATGGGAAAGGTGTGTGTGTGTGTGTGTGGGTGAACAGCCATTGTAAGCTAAAGGCAAGCTCCATGAGAGACTAACAGTGTCAGATGCTGCAGCACTCATGAGAGCTCAGCTCAGTGAAGAGGGCATGGAGGAAGTTTCTGACCCATGGCTTGGGGAGAGTTGTTTGGGTGGAGTGACGGGGTGGAATCTCTCACTGTTTCTGGAATCCTGAGTGAGAGGTGTATCCTTGGCTCTTATGACATGGAAACCTGCAAAATATCCCCTGCCTGTCCTAGCTGAGGTAAGAGTATGTAATTGTCTTAGTTAGGGTTTTACTGCTGTGAACAGACACTATGACCAAGGCAAGTCTTATAAAAAGCAACATTTAATTGGGGCTGGCTTACAGGTTCAGAGGTTCAGTCCATTATCATCAAGGTGGGAGCATGGCAGCATCCAGGCAGGCATGGTGCAGGAGGAGCTGAGAGTTCTGCATCTTTATCCAAAGGCTGCTAGTGGAAGACTGACTTCCAGGCAACTAGAGTGAGGATCTTAAGCCCACACCCACAGTGACACACCTACTCCAACCAGGTCACACCTATTCCAACAAGGCCACACCTCCAAATGCTGCCACTCCCTGGTCCAAGAATATACAAACCATAACAGTAATCTACACATTTGTTGTCTTTCGACACTTTTGACACTGCTGGATTTGATCCCCAAAGAGCCCTCTGGTCCTTATTTGACACTGGTCTGTAATATTGGGGACAGTAGAAAAGCAAAGAAAGGGCTGGAGAGATGGCTCAGCGGGTAAGAGCACTGACTGTTCTTCCAAAGGTCATGAGTTCAAATCCCAGCAACCACATGGTGGCTCACAACCATCCTTAATAAGATCTGACATCCTCTTCTGGTGTATCTGAAGACAGCTACAGTGTACTTAGATATAATAATAAATAAATCTTTAAAAAAAAAAAGCAAAGAAATCAGGTGCAGAGCAGGGGCTGGGGAGACATCAGTCACTAAAGTGCTCACAAGGCCTTGCAGGTGTGAGGATCTGAGATTAATTTGCATAGATCTTTAAAGTGCTGAGTGTTGGGGCTGCAGAGATAGATAGTTTAGCCCCTAAGCATGCTTGCTGTACTTCCAGAAGACCTGAGTTCTGTTCCTAGCATCCACAGAGGTGACCAACAACCACCTGTACATCTAGCTCCAGGGATCTCATACCTTCTTCTGGTCACTTAGGGCGTATGCACACATGGAGTGTACTGTATATGTGGAGTGTACTGCCCACCTTCCAAACAAACAAACAAAAAAAGCCAAGTGTAAGTGTGGTGGAGCAGCACACTTGAAACCCCAGTGTTGGACAGGCTGGGGCAGTCATGGCTCAGGGGCTCACTGGCCAGCCAGCCTAGCCGCACTTGGCAAGTTCTAGGTCAGTAGAGACCATGCCTGAAAAAAATTGTGGGCAGAAGCTGAGGAACCTCTAACTTCCACACTATATCACATGCATACATACACTCTAACACATGCACTTATATGCATAGTGGACATGTACAAGGACACATACATAGACACAGACATGCACACACATACACACAGAGAGCAGGAAGAGGAAGAGAGAAAGACCAGTTTGCAAGGCTACTTCTAGCTGCAGAGTCCGGGATGAGTGCAGTCCTTCTCTGGTGCCCAATGTTCACACTGCTCCTGCAGGTTGAGAACCTTACACCTTTGGCTTTCTGCCACACTGCTGAGCTGGGTGGGCTAGGTAGCCCCCTCTCCTACAGCCTGCTACTATGTATTTTCTGCACATCCCCACACACATAGCATTTCCTGCTCTGGGAGGAAACAGATGTCATCACGAGGCAGGGAGCTTAACCTCTCTGTATCCACATCCTTTATAAGACACGAATTCCTTCCATCTTAGATAATGAGCTGTCTCTCCTTCTCGCCATAGCACCTTCTTTCTTCTAATTTGCCTTTGAACTATGATTTTTCCAACATTGACCTCATTCTAGAACTTTCCTTAGACAATCCCATTTCCCCTCACAGCTTTAAAACTCACTAAATGTCCGTGACTGCCCACCAGTTCGATCTCCGTGTAAAGTTTAAACTTTCTTCTTGACTTTTTCCTGCTTGCTGGACATCTTCTGTCTTTGAAACCTTCGAGTACATCTGGCTCACCTACCTTTCATTCCTCAAATTCATTCTACCCTTTGTGGTCCAGCTCTGATTGGTGGAATCCACTCAAATGCTCAGCCTGGGCGAAGACCCTTCTATCTTAGAAGTTCTCCATGTACCCTGTGTCACCTCTCTGTCGTGGTCTACAGCACATCCTTCCTGTCTGTCTCACTCACCCTGTCTTCCTGTCAGCCTTCCTACCAGCATTGCCATAGGTCCGATTATGAAACTTTCCAACATTTAACCTTTACTTTTGGAATTAAAATGATTCAGCCTGGCTTCAGGCCTCCTGTTATTAGCTCTATGGGGCCGTCCATCTCAGGTCATGCACAATTCCTCACGTGCATCCTAAAGCCCAGCTACACTCCTGGAGTCCTTGCAGGTCCAGGCAGCCAGCATCTTCATGTAGGTGCCTCTTGAGCTCCGTCCTGTTCATCCTACAGTTATGCCCAGGATCTAACTGGGTGACACAACACATCTCCAGCTTAGAGTCACACATGCCTCGTTTCTAGAACCTCCTCTGTGCAATTGTTACTTGTTTATGCCCAGTTTAGGATTACTTTTTTTCTCCAAGACTGTTGGCTTTCCCGATCATCAAAGGTTACGTAACTTCATTTGTTGTGAATTGAAATAATGTGCAATTAGAATCACAGTGCTCATTATTCTAATGGAATCGAAAACTACTAGATTATTGCAGGTATTATAAAGAGGGCTCTCAAAGAGTATGTGGCATTGACCTTTACATAGAATTCAGTGCAATGGATGTGAGATAGTTTACATCAAAAGACCCATCCCGTGCACTGCCCATGCACAGTCAAATATTGCTGTGAGGTACTTTTCCTATTCTCAGCAAAATTCGTTTCTTCACTTTGCAATAGTTTGAGAGACTTACGAAAAAGACACGCAGAGAGAACTTTCTACAAGAGTTGTAGGGATTCTTTTTAAAAGGTAACAGGGAGGAGTTAAAAATGACTGCAGTGTGGAAAGTGCGCTTAAATTAGGGCTTTTTAGTAACAGTTCAAGTATGACTAGAAACTTTATATATGTTTTTAAGTGGAGAGGATGTCAATAGAGCAGAGCTACACAAAATGCTAAAACTTTCAGGGCTTCCCCCCCCCCCCCCCCCCGGTGGAGCTAGAGCTAGAGACCAGGGCCTGGCACATGCTGGCAGATCTTACACCACTGACATGCATCCAGCTCTTGTTTTCTTCCTAATGTGTAAAATAACTTTTCTTTATACAATTTACCATCATCCTGTGTGCTTTTAATAATAATGTTTTCTTACCTTTCTGAGTTTTAAGAAGTCATTACTACATATTAGCCCACATCAGGGATAGGGATATGATCGATATATTTTTTTATTATTATTATAAAGAGAAGAAAATATTTCATGTGTATATTCTCAGAGCTACATTCTTCTCAAAGGGAAACCCTTTACTGTATATCTAGTAACATGGTTAGCTATAAAAACACTTTTGAGACTGTGCAGGTTTCTCAAACCAAATAAGGAAAAGTACAGGCACTGCAGCCAATAGGATGCTTCCTGTCTGCATGTGTTGTGTGGGACCGCTGGATGGGTGAGATTGCCACTAGCGCCACCCAGTGGGAGAGTGACCACACAGTTCCTTGGGTGAATACTTAAAATCCTTGCAAACAGCCTGAGGGAGAGAGTTGATTTTCTGGAGAGCAAATAATTTACATATCTACAGCATATCACTTATGACACATAGGCAGGTGTAGCTGCCCCTTAACCTCTGTTCAAAAGGCAAAAGGGTGTCTTAAAAAAATAACCCAACCTTTTTAATCATGAGATGTAAAATACATGCAGCCTAGAAAACAGAAACACAGGACTTAGCACAAAGCACTCATGTGCCTGAGGAGCCGTCCTTAAGCTCCAGAGGGGAATGCTGCTCTCTTCCCATTGGCTGCAGGCCATGTTGGGTACCCCATAGCACTTGCCAGCCTCCTGGAAGGCCATTACTTTTCTGAAATAGCATGAGAAAGAGCAGAGGAGTCTGAGGGCAGGCGACTGGGAAGATTTGGTTGAACAGGAGCACAGGTCACCGTCATTTCTCTGAAAGCTTGCGAATCTACACGTTGGCTAGAACTGTTGTGACAATCCCTGCCGCTCAGGTTAAACACTGCGGTTATTTGGTAGTGCTGCACTCTGAGCAAAGCGTTTGACTGCAGTGACTGCAGAGCTACACATCTCTGATGCAGAGCAGTAACCTGTTTCCACACAATTCCAGGACGTTAGCTTATTGCCAGTGGGTGGACAATCTCAATGAGACCCGGAAGATGCTGTCACTTAGTGGCGGCGGTCCCTTCAGTAACCTGCTCAGGTGGGTCGTGTGCCACATAACAAAAGGAATTGTGAAGCGGGAGATGCACGGCCACGGCATTGGCCGCTTCTCGGAGGAAGAGATTTACATGCTGATGGAGAAGGACATGCGGTCTTTAGCAGGGCTTTTGGGTAACGTACCACACCTTCTATATTTTCTGTGCTTACTGTTGCATGACTAGTAGAGTGCTGCTGGTTTATGAATTTAACTTGCTTAGGGTTTTTGCTCCCATATGTAGGTTGCATTTCCACCATTTAAACAAGGCCCCTAGTCTCCCAGAGTAATCTCTGGTGTTAGTTTTCAGTGTAGCTATGGAGGACCCACATGAAAGCACATGTGGAAGACACTTCAGCCCTGGGACTTGGCTGCAGGGGACTCTGGCTGTGCTGTGAGGATAGGTGATTTTGAGCAAGGAACCTCTTCTATTTATACACAGGTCAGGTTGCTTGTAAGCACATACTCTTGTAGAGTTACACAGAGTTGGTGACAACCCAGCCTGACCTGTTTTGCATGTGCGCATGTGCATGCATGCGCATGCTTTGACCTTTGTCATCTTATGCTGTTCATTCTGGTGTGTATCCTTAGTTTTCTTCTTCCTACTGTGTTTTATCCAAGATTATGCATTTATTGGACGTTGTGGGCTAAATTGCCTCTGGGGAGCATCTTGGAGAGGCAAAGAGCCTTAGATGCCCATGAGCTATTGAGGGGGACTTATTCTGTTCACCAGCTGGCTGCAGATAACCTGGGCTGCTATAGTTCTGTACTGGGCGAGCTTGATTCTTGGCTATGGTGATTCACAAAGAGACTGTCCAAAGCAGCAATCTAGAGGTGAACCACATCATCTAATATGGGACTGTTTCATGGTCTCAGTGGGACTTCTGGTTTTATTTTCAGAACTTGGTTTTGTTCACCCGTTCTCCCTTTGTGGTAATGGTGTCCAGATCTGTCACCATTCCCATCGTAGATCATGCTAGATTCCTTGCCTCCATGAGGAACTGGGATGTGGGATTTGTTTTGTTGAAACTGACCCTGTGTGCTGGAAGTGGAGGCTCTGTGGACATCACCCCTCTTGCAGAGAATGTTCTACATTGAGCACTTGATTGCTCCACATTCCAAATATTTGCTAGACCTGGAGTCCTCCCTTGAATACCATCTGGTGCCTTACTCGGAATCGTCAACTTGATCTCAGACGAGCAACCCTTAGTGGAATCCTTCTTCCTTAACAGTGATGGTGTCTGTTTCTGTCTTATTCCTCCTCCTCTCCAGTTTATGCTGTTGGAAGCCTCCACAAATAAGGAGTTGAATTCCAGAACCATTATGATGGCCAAGACTATGCCAGTAAAAACCTTTTGAACGATTAACAGCATTGATTTCCTAACCAGAGCATTGGTGACTGTCACTCTGCTAGAAGTGTTTCTTGTTCAGAGAAGTTTAGAGAGCAGGGTGATGGCCATAATGACCACTGGCACTTTCTCTGAGCACTCAGTGACCAAGCCTTGTTCCCAATGCATCACTGTGCATCGATCACTGTGATTGATCACTGATGGGTTGACTGGAAGCCTTGTAAGCATGGGAGTTTGCCCTCGCTCGTGGCTCATTAGCTATGGTTTCAGACATCAGTGGGTGACTGTGGTCTGAATGGCAAGTTCCACTTAATATTTAAGGTTTAAATTGGGTGCTTTTATGCGTACCATGATGGATTCTCCAGGACCTGCTCTGTCTAGCCCAGGACATAGGTGACTCCTCTCTGTCTACTGCTGTCACAGTGACTGCTTACGGCCACCTGGTAGCAACAGACCACTGTTGTGAGGATTTACAGTGCTTCTGCTGAAGTAACCTTTATGTCAATCATAGAATCTGCACTTAACATAACTTTATTAGGAATTTTATTTCCTAGGAAAACTGTGTTTGAAACAAAAACTTGTCAATTATAGAAGTTTGGAAAGGTTCAGAAAAGCACAGAGAAGGAAAACAAGTCAAAATAATTTTATAACTTATTGCTAACCAAAGTACTGTTTGATGCTAACCATTTGATGCCTAACCTTTCAATACTTTTATACATAATTTTGAATCATGTATAGATATACATACATTATTTTTCTTTTATTTTCTTTTTTCTATCATTAAGTATTCTGTACCATGTGACTGTATGCCTGTATCATAGTTGACACCAGAAAAACTTATCAGACAAATTCCACTTTGCCTACTGTTTGTCTTATATTTTTGTTCTGGTAGTTCTGAGTCTACAGAAACATTAAACAAACAAACAGAAAATAAGACAGGGAATATGATTTGTATATCTGTGTCTAGTATTAACAAGGCGACCCCCAGCTGAGACTATTAGGTATGCAATTAAAGTAAGTAGAGACCATGGGATCCCGGACAAGTCAAACAACACTACCCATCCAATAGTGGAGGAAATTGAGTCACACCGATAGGCAGAAGTGAGACAGGGATCAAATCCAGAACATTAGGCTTAAGACATTGTTTTCTAACTGCTGACTGCTTGCATGGCTTGGGATCCAGAGCCTAGATCTGGATGGTGAGGGGTTAAGGAAAGATCAGACACACATACAGGAAAGCTGGGACTGGGTGGTCTGGGCTGTCAGTGTGCTTCTCATACAGGGTTGAATAAGGAGGCAGGCTTATGGCGTACAGCCGAGTCAAGGACACAGGGTTAGGTAATCACGGTGGAGCAGTCTCTGTGGGAGAGCTCCAGACGTAAAGATGGACGGAGGACAAAGCTACGGGAGACATTTTCTGCATGTCCTATCAACATCTATACAGGAGTGAGAAGGGAAGGGATTGCCATTCCCACGGGGCTGAGGCTCTGGGGCCTTTGACATAGCTCCCTACTACCCAACTATGACCCCAAATTTCCTTATGGATTGTACTTGAAGTGACTTTATTATTTCAGTGTGGCATCTTCAGAATATTTCCTGAAGTAAACAGAGCTTAGACTATCAAATTAAGGAGTGGTCTCTAAAGTGATGTTTAAAGAATGTTTTTATCTGCTTGCTCCTCGTAGTGGACTACTGAATAATTTTTGGTTGTCTGAGAATGTAGCTCTGTGTTAGAGCTCTCGTCCAGTGTAGGATTCTGGGCTCTACCCTCAAAGACTGACAACACAATAAAATAAAACAGATAGAGATATGTTTGTGAATTGAGGTTGTACCATACATTCTGCCAATGCATGTCTTTAAGAGCCTCAGATGAGAGCCAAACGATAAATTGGACTTATAAATGGGAGTGAGGAAAGCTGATTTCCAGAAAGCATCATTCGTTTAATAAAAAATTTATTGTGCATTTTCTAGTGTGAAGTATTTCTTTTGAGTCCGAAAATAGCTCAGGGTTTCTTTGGTCTTCAGTCCTTATTGATATCAGGTTGGCACATCTCTAAGAGCCACATCTGTTGGTTATTTTAATAAGCATTTGTGATCTTGATTATTTAATGAAGGATATATGATACAGAGTAGTGTGTCCTGTCAGAAGCAGCTTCCCAGCCCCCTTCCTAAACATGTGCAATTACAGCGTGGTACAGTTTTACGTAATGGTTACATGGTATTGTTGGATAAAAAGAATCATCACTTCTGTTTTTCATGTAAAAGAGACACTTGGCTGGTCACTTAGTTCACAGTTAAGTTATATATAGACGATTAAAATATCCTCAAAGAACAACATGGGAAAGCATTTGTGATAAGAAATAGAAAATCTGTAGCCCTTGTGGTTCTCAGACCTTCCCAGTCGCAAAACAAAGCTGCATTTTGATGTTTTGAAAAGCAGATTTTATAATGTGGACCAAAGCTAAGTGTTATGTTGACGTGTGGAGGTGGTCACCTCGTGTGTGTGTGTGTGTGTGTGTGTGTGTGTGTGTGTGTGTGTGTTGGGGGCTAATGGATGGGTTTCTGGCTTCTAAGGCTCACAGTGCAGATAGAGGCTGCTGGCTGTGGCAACTGGACTTGCTGAGCCTTCATCTGACTACAGCGTGTGTCTGTGATTACAATGAAGCAGTATAGACTACTCCCTCAGAGTGCTTCTTTGATTTTAATTGGACATCTATAGGTCCTGTGTGCTGCTGCTGCTGTTATCGTGTGACAGTAGATGAGTAATTGATATATGGAGTTTGTGAGATGGGGAAAATAATGAAATCCAGTTTCAGGTATGGGGACCAGTACTGCATAGATGGGAGTTAATAGTGACTGCACACAGTTAGCAGACAGCCAACTATAAACTCAGGATTTGTGGCTCTAAGAATTAATTCTGAGCAAAAAATATTAAATTTATGAATCTTCCATTTTTTTCTAGTTAGGGTCTCATGTGGCTTAGCCTGTTCTCCAACTCACCATGTAGCAAAGTCTGGCCTTGAACTCCTGGTTCTCCTGTCTCTGAGTTCTGAATGCTGGGATCACTAGCATGTGCCATCATGAGCAGCTTAAACTATGGATACATTAAAGGCTGGGGACAGAAAGAGTAACAGGCTCTAAGGCCCCATCTCCATTGCTAGGGACATAGTAGTAGGAGAAGGTATTTGTAAACCTGAGAATTCAGAGCAGTTCCTTTGATCAAAGAGACATGCATTGAGTAGCATGCTGAAATCTTTGTCAAAGGACTTGAGAGTCAGTGACAGGCACTGCTACGAGTTACCAGGGCTGCCATAAGAAGGAAATATTTTTGGTAAACATTTATAAAATCACACATCTGTGAGGGGTGCCTTCATGAACAACAGGATGCAAAGAGGGCAGTTTTCAGAGGAGTAATTGTGGATGCATCGTAGTCAATCCAGAAGTCTTCTTTGGTGGATGGCGTTTAAAGTGAATGCTGAAACATAGGCTAACGTTAGGCAAGCATGTGTGTGTGTGTGGGGGGGGGGGCGGTGGGGGGCGGGGAGGAGGGCAGGGTTATGACAGTGAATTGAATAGCTTGGGATAAGAAAGAAATATTATGTAAAAAGATCTAGAAATCAGATGCAGCTGGTTGCTTTCAAAGCCTGAAAGGGTGGCCAGTGTGGTTAGACATTTTACAAGAGCAGAGGGGTGTTAGTAGGTAGAGGCAGTCAGGGGCTGAGAATGGTCAGCTTTTATATGTCACATAAATCATTTTTGTGTTTCTCGTCTGAGACCATGAGAAGTTGCTCTGTTCCTAAGCATGATGAGCTGGATTTGATTCCCAAGATCCACATGGTAGAAAGAGAAAACCAACTCTTAAAGATCCTCTGGCCTCTCTACACATATGTGCGGTACCCATACTACCCATACACACTGAAACAGACACACAGACACAGACACACACACAGACACATACACAGACACACACACACACACACACACACACACACACACACACACACACACAGAGAGAGAGAGAGAGAGAGAGAGAGAGAGAGAGAGAGAGAGAATATAGTAAAAACAAAATAGAAATGTTGCATACCCTGTTTTCTGTTTAGTATGGAGATGGAGAGTGTGCATGTGTATGTATAGTCATATGTGTGCATATGTATGGGCATGTATGTGCATGTGAGTGTGTGTACATGTGTGTGTGTACATGTGTGTGTGTGCATGTGCGTGTGCGTGTGCATGTGCGTGTGTGTGTGTGTGTGTGTGTGTGCATGTGTGTGTGCATGTGTGTGTGTGTGTGTGTGTGTGTGTGTGTGTGTGTGTGTGAAGGTTGTTAGTGTCCAGGAAAGATAAGATAGTGTTGGGACTACAACAAGGTGCTATCGTTGGGCAGACAGGGATGGATTAGGCTTGAGTTTAGTGACAGAAGTGGGAAAGTAGTCATTTGTGGAAGGGAGCGTTGGAGGAGGGGACTCATGGATTTTTTTTAGGTGTGGACATACTGTGTTTGAGACAGACACCTGAGTGGAGAAGAAGTATGTGGCAAAGGGAGCTTATCGTTAGTGGATAAAAGGCAAATGAGTTTATCAAGTGATACTAAAGCACTTGTGCCACTATTTGGAACAGAATCAGTGTAATTCTGGATTTCATGTTACAGACAAACAGGTTGGTAGATGCTGTGGTGAGTGCTGTTTGGTCCCACACCTGCATAGGTGATCTCTTCTCCAGTGTTGAGCTGAGGTGTGTACGTCGTCAGTATAATGAGGTGGGAATGCGGCAGGTTGAAGTATAAGCTTTAGGAGATAGCTTTCGGAGGTGAAGGGTGCTTTTTAGTGGCTGCAAGGACGAAGCCACTCAGCTGGCTTCCAGATAGGTAAACAACCTGAACTCTGAAAGAGGAGAGAAAGTGGCCAGAAAGCTCTTCTATCTCTTTGAATGATGAACAGGCTAACATTGCAGTTAGTGATTTTGCATACTGATTTTGTATCAGTTGTGTAAACTTGTTAATTTGGTGCCATGCTAACTCCGTGGGAAACAAAGAACAGCGAGGGAGGTCCTTACTCTCCAGATGTGCAGACTCCATCTGCAAAGCCCGAACAGTGTCAGAATCTGTGAAGGTTTCCAATCTGATCTCAGAATCCTCTTGTCATCATTTAGAGATAGGAGGCTGGAGATAGGAAACTGTTCCTCCTTACAAAGGGGAGGGGTGAGGATTTCAGATAATGAAATACTCAGGTGAGTTCTTAAGGAGATGTCTGGCTTTACAACGTGGCCTCTGGTTAGGTCTGAGCAAGCTACAGCAAAAAGGAACATTATCTGCATAGCTTGGCCACTGGGAACACTGTTTCTGGATTACTTCATACGGCTGGATGCCATGGCTTTCTGATGGGCAAGAGAACCCCCTCCTCCAGAGAAAACAATAGAAAACTTCTGCATTAGCTGGAGGCTGATTCACGGCAGGTTGAACAACTGTACCTTCCTGTTGTTAGTTATAGAATGACACCACCCAGCTCTTGGGGACAGTGCTGGTCATGTTCAGTACTTTTTTCAATGACCTGCTCACACCTCTGGAGGAGTTGATTTTCCAATGACATTGGATGGAAAAGTCAAGAACCAAAGCTTTCAACTGTAACAAAATGAAACCCTGTAGAGAAAAAATGTTTGATTTTGTATGCAGGTCCAGAAATTACATTGCACTTATTCAGAGTTGGGAGGCCCATGTAAGAGAAGAGTGCGGAACTACTTTAGTGGATTTCAATCTCAGTAGGTTCCCAGTGTCAAAGAAACACTAACAGCTTAGTCTGCGCGGACTGAGAGATGAGATGGCCCACTAAGCAAAGCTCCCATGGAGGTCAGAGGGCTGTTAGGAGTCGGTTCTCACCTTCTGCCTGGCTGAGGAAGGACACTCTTGGTTCTGCCAGCTTTGCAGGCACCTGCAGACTGGGCTGGTCGACCACCAGCCTTTCAGCTGTCTCTCTAGGGGTGCTATGCAGGCTATCAAGTTAATCTGACAAGCACTTTCACCAGCTGAACCATCTCCCTGGCCCTGGAATCTTTTCTTTTAGCTTTTTTTGTTTTTTCCTCAAAGGATTTTTGATTTGGACAATTGAACATTTTTATCTTTTTAATAAATGTTTTGATCAACATACACTAATTATGCAAACTTAAAAGGTAGGATATGATTTTTTTAAATGTTACTGAATTGCCTGAGATGTTTTGAACTCATGTTCCTGGATATTTTGTTTTCTCAGTAGCTAAGATTATAGCATGTACCACTATCCCACTTAATATAACATTTTAATCCATGTTTATATTTTTGGCATAGTATATTATACTTGATTTTGCTATTCAATTTTTAAAAATATTTATTTTTTATTTTATGTGTATGTGTGTATATCCTTGCATATATGCATGTGCCTGCAGAGGTCAGAAGAAGGTGTCAGGTTCCCTGGAACTGCATGAAGTGGGTGCTAGGAACTAAACCCTGGTTCTTTGTAAGAGCAGCAAGTACTCTAAACTGCTGAACCGTGTCTTCAGCCCCCTATTCTGCATGTCACACAAACAGCGCCTCATGGAAAGGAATGCCTGGGTCACTTTCACCTTAGGCCTTTCAGCCTTGCCTGGGCACTGCTTGGAACACATTGTTCCCAGCAAACATGATAGAGAAAGCCTCATAGCTGGGCAGAGAGAAAGGATGAAAGCAGTAGTTTGTGTCCGTACACATTTTAGCATGCCCACTGCATGCTGGGAACTCAGGGCAGCTGGGAAGAAAAAAGATGCAAAAAATATCCGTGCCTGTCAATCAAGCCCAAATCGGGAGAGCCACAGAGAAAAGAAGAAAGTAATAGATATTAAATGAATGTTTTGGAACCTCAAAGCAGTGCTTCATGAAACAGGCTTTGAGTGCTCGCCATACTATGGGGGACACTTTTAGAAAAGTGGCTGTAGCCTGATTACTCTTTCAGATCACCTGGGAGATGAGTGTAGTCTGGTGGAGAGCCAGCTACACAGTCCCATGCAAGCCAGGTGAGTCAGCATCTCCAGCGGTACCTGTGAATATATGTATATATATGTATATATATATGTATGTATATGTTTTAAAGCTGAAAAGCTGAAAGCATTGCTTTTTATCATGCATGTCAACTCTGCATTCTCATTTGATCAATCTGTGGAATTTGTTTATTTGCTTATTTGTGGATGGTCTAAACAGGTCTGAAATCTGACATAGGTTAGGCATGGGAACTTATTTACTTAGGGAAGGGGAGACTGGGCAGGGGACAAATGAAGGGACCCATGAGAATTCTGTGCTACTATGAGAAAGAATACTGGGGTCTTTTATTAGGGAGGGGATCAAATGAGGATGAATCAGGCTTACCTCAGCGCTGTTGCGGACATGCCCTTGATTGGGTCTGTTTACATTTAGTCTGTTAATTGTCACTCTGGATTTAAACATTTTAAAAATGTTTGTAATAATTCTTTGCCTTTTAAGATTTAATGTCCTATTGATTCCATTTGTACTGTCCATATACTTCTTGGGGTGGGGTCGTGCACTGGAGCATGGTTGACCAACCAGGAGCCACATCCTTGAAGGAAACTGATTTTCCTCCCCCGGAAGACAAACTGTCCATAGCTCCCCAGTTATGGATGGACGGTCATAAGTTCCTTTCCCCCAGGCTAGGGTGTTGACTGGCTTGCTCTTGCTCTTGTGTGGGACCCACAGCTGCTCTGAGTTCATGAGTGTAGCAGTCCTTTGAGGTGCTGTTCTGCTCCATCCCTTCCTGGCCTCTCTCTATCTGGCTCTTACAAGTTTCTCCACCCCATCTTCCATGATGGTCTCTGAGTCTTGAAGGTGTGGCAAGCACTACATAGTCACTCATTCTTAGGACTTTGACCAATTGTGATTTTGTGCAATTTCCACCATCCACTGCGTAAAAGCAGCTCTCTGATGAGGTCTGAGAGACATCTAAATTTAGAGGGCAGTTCGATACTATCTCCACTTAGAACAATTTAAAATTGTATTTATTTAATTGATGTTTGCATAGGTCAGAGGACAGCTTAGCTTGCGATACTCTGCTCTGTCCTTCTCCCGTGTGGATTTCTGAGGTGGAATGCAGGCCAGCAGATGTGGTGACAAGTACTTTAATCTGCTGAGTTTTCCCATAGTCCCCTGACTGCAGACTGGGTTTTGGTATGGGTACATTTTAGGCAGTATTTTTAGTAGTACCTTACAGATATTGTAAACATAAAACATGCTGGCTAAACACACTTTCCCAGGCAAGTCTAAAGAGCAATCCAGCTAAGCTGTTCTATGTGTGCCTCCCGGTTTGGAGACCATTTGGAACCTGCTTTATGAAACATTCCTTTGAGGTTCCAAACGCCCCCTTGAGTGTTTCTCCCTTGACCTGTGGATGGTCTCTTTTTAGTCAGGTTGATAAGGATAATTGCATCTGGATCGTCACTACATCTCATTCAGCTGAGGCGGCATGTGTGGTTTAGTGGGGGCTAAGAGACAGATGTGGGCCATTCTGTGTCTTTTGTTTTAGAACATTTAAGTCTGTGTTTGCACTGGTGGGTCGTTAAAGTCACATGTAAGAAAAGCATTGATTAGATTTGTGAATCCTACATTTTTCTTTGTTAATTGAAGTCTGGTAAGAGCTTAACTCTTCAAAGGGCCATACTGGGAATCTGTGCTTAATGATTGAAAGGCAAGTAATTTATTTAGAAAGGTTTTTACATATTGATCAATAATGCTAAAGTGTGTGCTGCTCTCTGGTGGAGAGGCCACTAGATCATACACTTTGAAAATACTGACTCCTGCTTTTGCTCCTCCTCCTCATTCCAGAATTCCAAAGGTAGGATGGGGTCTAGAGAGCTCGAGGTTAGAGATTCCAAAGGATCCTTGATTGTGAGGTCAGGCCCCATTTGTATGCTGAAGGGGACAACACAGTTGGAACCTCAATTTGTGGTTTATTTTCCCTTCTTCTCCCCAACATCCTCCTCCATCCCTTCTCTTTTTCCTTTTGTTAATTTTCACACAGGGTCTTTCTATGTGGTCCAAGCTGACCTTGAACTTGATCTGTTTCCACGGTGTCCTTGAACTCATGGTGGTTGTCCTGCCTCAACCTCTTGAGTACTGGGATAACAGGCTTGTGCCATTGTTCCTCTCTTTTCCATTTTTAAAAAAAAGATTTATCTATTTATTATATGTAAGTACACTGTAGCTGACTTCAGACACCCCAGAAAAGGGTGTCAGATCTCATTACGGGTGGTTGTGAGCCAACATATGGTTGCTGGGATTTGAACTCATGACCTTCGGAAGAGCAGTCAGTGCTCTTACCCGCTGAGCCATCTCACCAGCCTTCTTTTCCATTTTTAAAAATAAGATTTACTTATTTTATATATGCGAGTACACTGTTACAGTCAGATCCCATTACAGTTGGTTGTGAGCCACCATGTGGTTGCTGGGAATTAAACTCAATCAGTGCTCTTAACCGCTGAGCCATCTCTCCGGCTTTCTTTTCCATTTTATGGTTTGCATTTTAATAGTAAAAATGTGTTGTGTTTAAAATAAGTTGACATGTAGTATGTATACCCAAATATGTTTTTAGAAGGATAAAATTAAATATGAATAAACAGTGAGTTCCTAGACATCTTTGTAATGTATTTTGTGATACAGATTACTAGATATAATTATGACAGACTTCTTTGTTTTATTCTGGGGTATTCTAGCTGCTGCCTCTTTATAGAAAAGGGTTTAACTCTGTGTTCCCACACAATTCCTAATGAGGAATTCAATTCCTAAATGAGGATACTTTAAAAACAACACAAAACAAAACAAAAGCCATAGAAGATAACGTCATACACAATCCACTTTAAAAATCTCTTTTGGGTCAGGCATGGCAGCAAACACGTTTGATCCCACGGCTGGGGAGGCAGAGGCAGGCAGAGCTCTGTGGACCTGAGGCCAGCCTGACCTACATAGGGAGCTTCTGGTCCACCAGGGCTACACAGTGCCCTGCAAAACCAAAGCAAAGCAAAGCAAAACAACAGAAACAACATTAGCATCCATACTTTAGGTGTTTTTATTTTCAGTTTCAACATAGAAGGAGAAGCTTAGTTACTTTTCTGAAATAAAACACTACAACCACGGCAACTTGCAAAAGAGAACATTTAAGTGGGCATACGATTTGTATGAAGGTTGATCCATAATGGTGGAACAAAGGCATGGTGGAGTAATGGCAGAGAGCTCACATATTAAAACAGAAGTAGTAGGCAGAGAGGTACATGGGAAGCCGTTGAAACCTCAAAGCCCTTCCCCCTCCTCTAACAAGGCCATGTCTCCTAATCCTTCCCAAACAGTTCCATCAATTGAGCCTATGGAAGTCATTCAGACTGCCACAGTGTGCTCCTCCAAGATGGCGCTCCCCATCTGTATTCCTTTGGATTGACTGGTTTGGGTAAAATTTGAGGAGGAAATAATTTTAGGTAGGTGATGACCTGATACATCCTAATACATTTGTGAGTGGGTTTTTTTTTTTTTTTTTTTTTTTCGGTCCTTGCTCAACTCAGTAACTGGAGGAGAATTTGTCTGTTCTATTCACCTCTGTATCTCAAGCCCCCAGAGCTCTGCCTCATATAGAATCAAAATGACATCAGCAAGAGCTGCCATTCATGCATCGCTCACCAAGGCAAGAAGTGCAGTACATAATTCATGCCTTCCTATGGAACTCAATTCAAAATAGTGTGTCTATTACGAATGTATTACATAAGCTAAAATATGCACAAGAGTACTAAATATAAGTTAGATATATGTCTGAGTAGTGATGTCATGACAGTGTTTTATGTAGGTTTAGTGAGAATTAACTAGAGTAGAAATTGTTTCATTAATCCTCACCAAAAACATCAGGGAGTGGGCATTATTCTGATTATTATTACCCGTGATATAATTACATCTGGTTTGTAGATGGGCAATGGAACCTGAACCCAAGCCCCTGACTGGATAGTGAGATGCTTAGTAAGTGCTTGCCTACTGAGAGACTTCATTGGTGGAGTGCTCACCGACTTCTGGAATCCCCTAACTACTTTTGGCCCTACCTCTGTGATAGAAGTGCCCACTGAAGTAGAGAAGGGCTTGCCTGGATTTGCTCTAACTTCATGGCTGCTCTCTCAACCTTTGGTCTGCTCTCTTCATTCTAGAGCTGCACATCTAAATTTTATATTCTAAGATATAAACCAGTACCGCGGGCCTTTGCTCTTCTTTACTAAAATGTGCGCTCCTTTCTTTACAACTCTAACCCTACCCTCAGGAGATCCTCTTTCCCACTTGTTTCTGTGTTTGTCTACACACTATATAACCCTTGCTTGCTGAAGTTCACTGCATGGGCTATCTCTCCTGCCTTGCCTGATAACTTATTCCTACTTAGACATTTTCTTTGTATTTTCCCTCCTTCCCACCCCTTGAAACTATTTAGATTGTTTGTTTCCCCTCTGAGCAGCTTCATTTTATCTTGGTACCCACTGTGGAGGTGCCATCCATACCTGCTGGTAGTAAGGGGCTGTCCATCTCTTCACTGTCCCTCTCCTCCACTGTCTCCCAGCCTTGCCCGCGGACATGGTCATGTTGAAAATGACCAGCTTTCCTGTGATGCTGGTACCTACTAGAAGGCCTAGTAAATAGAAGGCCAAGTAACTGTGGGGACAGTGAACCCTGATAGTATGAGGTAGGCCCACATAATCCAATGGTTAGCTTGAGGTGGGCTTTGAGGTTTCAAATGTCCTTGCTCAGCTCCTAAGCTCTGGAGTCTGTAGTTATGTGACACTAAATATTGACAGGTATGAGTTTAGTGTACAAGATTTAAAAGAATTGTAACGTAGTTTCCACTGATGTAAGAGCAGTTCTATTTTCTGAGTTCCTGTAGTGCTGGCAGAGATGGAGTTTAGAGCTGAGGCAGATCTCATGTCTACAGTGGTTTCTGTCTTTCTGGAATTATTCTTTAGACAAGGTCACCAGAGAACCATTCTGATCATGATAGGGCATATGAGTACCAAACAAGCCCCTCGGTGGTTGAGTTAATTTGCCTGTTACATGAGGACCAGTTAGCATTGTCTGTAGCTGCTTGTTTTGAGACAAGACTTTTTCTATGTAGTTGAGGGTGCCTTGAACTTGAAGTCCTCCCTCAGGCTGCTAACTGCTGGGATTACAGTGCTATGCTAAGTCACACTGTATGTTTTAAAAAATTGTTGTGAAAGCACTGTCTGTATCTTAGTCAATGTTCTATTTCTGTGAAGAAACACCATTACCATGGCAACTCTTATATAGGAAAACATTTAACTGGGTTAGATTACAGTTTCAGAGGCTTAGTCCACTATTATATGGCAGGAAACATGGCAGCCAGAAGGCAGACATGGTGCTGGAAAAGGAGCCAAGAATTCTACATCTGGGTCAGCAGGCACGGGAGAGGGGGAGAGGGAGGAGGAGGGGGAGAGGGAGGGAGAGAGAAGCTGGGCCTAGTTTGAGCATTTGAAACCTCAAAGCCCACCCCTAGTTATATACTTCCTCCAACAAGGCTACACCTATTCTAATAAGGTACATCTCCTAATAGTGCCACTCCCTGGTGGACCAAGTATTCAAATCTATGAGTCTATGGGGGGGGGGCGCGTTCCTAGTCAGAGCACCACAGTGTGCTTTAATGTTAGAGAATAGCTGCCAAACATAATTTAAGGTCAGGTGTAATTGATAGTCACCCCCTTAGTCAGGTGGTTTGTTTTTATTATGAAACATTTAAAACACAGAAAAATAGAATAATAATACAATAAGCAGCTTTATATAAGTCACTTTAACTAGTGGACCCATGAAGAGCTATCTTTACCTAAGTAAGAGCCAGTGAACAGCTGAGACACAGTATTGGCTGCTTGGTTTTAGACCCAGGGACAAGGGGCTGAGGTGCATATTTTACATATCTAAAGCACATCTGGCCCCCAGGTTCTCCCAGCATCCCTCACTCCCTACCTGGCATCCCCTGCCCCCAACCCTGAACTTTCCACCCAGGGGCTGGGCTGCCTTCCTCAGAGGCTACTCCCTATATAATCCAGACAATTTTGGTCTCCTCACCTCTCCTTCGTTCTCTCCTTCACTCACTCTCCTCTTCTTTCTCTGCTCTTTCTCTTCCCCTTCTCCATCTCTCCCTTCCTATGGAGACTTCCCTGGCCTCCTTCCTTGGGGCCAGTGAACTGGTTCACCCTAGAGCTTCTCTCATCAGCAGCTATGTGAAGAATTTCTTAGCAGACCTTCCCTAAGTTAGCTCTCTGGTTAACTGCAACTCTGGAATGTTACTCAGGTTTCTGATACTACAATAAACAATGGAGACAATCCATTTAGGAAGAGAAAAGATTTATTTTGGCTTACAGATACTGTTCATGATCAGACAGGCTCATTGCTATTACCCCTTTGATAGTGGTGCTGTGAGAGACCCTGAGCCCACGGTACCCAGATGAGACTTCCAAGTTCTGGGTCCATGGAATCTAGCTCATTGAGTAAGAAGAACACTTGCCACCAAGTCTGGCATCCTGAATTCACTCACTAAGATTAACATGGTGGAAGAAAGGAACCAACTTCTGCAATTGGTCAGTTCTCATCTACAAATACTCCATGGCACAAATATACTCTCTCTCTCTCTCTCTCTCTCTCTCTCTCTCACACACACACACACACACACACACACACACACACACTTACACACACTCATACACATACTCTCACACACACTTACACACACACAAACTTACACACACACACTCATATACACTGATACACACACATACACACTCATATACATACTCACACACACACTTACACACACATACACATACTCATACACATACTCACACACACTCATACACACTGACACACACATACACACACTCAAACTCACACACACACTCACACACACACATGTAATTAAAATTTTAAAATAGAGCTGGGTGTGGTAGCACACATCTTAATCACAGTATTCAGGAGGAAGAGGCAGGCAGATTTTTTATAGGTTTTAGGACCACCTGGTCTACATATAAAGTTTCAGGACAGCCAGTGATACAGAGAGACTCTTGTCTTAAAAAAACAATAAAAAACACAAAAATTTTTTTTGTTTAAAGCTGTTAAATTTGGGTGATAATTTGGCAGCTTGCAGTAACACTCCACAGTAGCCTTAGCCTCATTAATTATAGTAGGTTCCTTCATTTAACTGCTAAGCCATGGCGAGTAAAGCCAGCTTGCCATCAGTCCAAAGAATGTTTATTTACTTAGTTGATAACAGGCACCGGATCTCGGATATTTTCAGGTTGTTTAGATAGCAGCCTTTACATCTTTCAGAGGTAGCATCTTATTGTTCAGGCTCCAAGAGACTCTGTTATCACCACTGTTCCCAAACCAGCAGGGGTTTGTTTTTCTTGGCTGGGAAGAAACTGGACTAATTCCAGGATTACAAAGCATGGCACATGGAGGATTTTGTCTGTGAATCCAGTGATCTCTGAGAAGGGAATGTGCATGGGAAAAGAGCTGTGTGGCCATTCTTAACTTTTTAACAGTCCAGACACAAACGAGAAGAACACTGGATAGGCAATAATGAAGTCTTCCACAAAGTGGGAGTTGGAGGTTCAGTCCTGCACACACCAAGCAGCCTCACACAGAATTTCAGCATGGTGCCCAGAGAACTAAGAAGGCACAGGACTCCTGTGTTTAAAGACAAGGTAGGGACCTGGGGAGACAGTTCAGCTGCCTAGGTACTTCCCATGCAAACATGAGGACTTGAACATCTAGAATCCATGTAAAAAGCTAGGTGCTGAGGTGCATGCTTGTATTCCAGCACTGGAGAAATAGAGACAGGGAGATCCCTGGAGCTCACATGCCAGCCACACTCTCCTAATCAGTGAGTCCCAATGCCCTATGAGATACCCCGTGTCAAAAACACAGAGGATCCTTCCTAAAGAGTAAGGTCTGATACTGGCCTTTGATGTTCACACACATGTGCACATATATGCACATGTGAATCCCCACACACATGCTTGCATATGTGCACATGTAAAGACAAAGCATTGAACTTCTTCCTCAGTGACCTGTTCTCATGGATTTGATTTGAATACAGTTTATTCTCTAGGCAGTAGTGCTGATTATTAAAGATATTTACCAGGTTTCCTGCTTACCTGGATGTTGAAAGTGATTGAAGATCTCGGATTCCAGCTAAGGTGACACTTGGCATCCATCATTGAAGAAACATCCAGGAGTATGGGGTCTGCTTGTGAGGGTGGCCTCTTCTAGCCCTGATGATCAGACACAAAACTGTCTGCCAGGCTCTGTTACTGTTGTGTTTTCTTGATAAAAAGTCATGCTCTTTGTAGAAGGTTTGGGAACAAAACTTCAACATGACATTGAGTTCTGTGTAATGGGTTTTCTCATTAAGCTAAGTTTGGAGGTTGTGAAATTGTCTGTGTAAGGAAACAGTCTGAACAGAGAGACAGAAAAGCAGATTCACTTGGTACCCCAAACAGGGCAGCCAAGGCAGAAGTAAGGGGGCCTGTCTTGATAAGTTCAGTTGCATGTTCTATAGTCTTTAGCTTCAGGGGTGTATTTGGGAATTTGAAATTGGGGAGGGACACTTGACTCATATGACTTAGTTTTCTTTTATGTCTGTGTGTGTGTGTCCATGTGTGTCCGTGTGTGTGTGTCCGTGTGTCCGTGTGTGTGTGTGTGTGTGTGTGTGTGTGTGTGTGTGTGTATGTGTGTGTGTTTGAGGGAGGAGCACTCATGTGGAGGTTGGAGGACAACTTGTAGGAATCCGTTTTCTCATTATCTTCTTTCACCGTGTAGGTTGCAGGGATCAAACTTCAGTTGGCAGACTTGGCAGCCATTGTTTTTACCCAGAAAGACTTCTTTCCAGGCCCCTTGTTTGACTTTTATAGCTCTCGAATCTCACCATTGCAGACAGATGGATGGTCAGACCCAGAAACAACAATGCCGAAATAATAAGAGAGCAGAGAAACAAGCTGTCTGATTAGTAGTGAGTTAGGAACACAGATGTCTTTGTTCCAGATGCTAGCTGCTCACTTCAAGATGGAGGAACTGATGTTCAGTAATGTTGAATTGCAAGACGTGAGTATAGGTGGCTCTTGCCCCTCCCGAGGAATGCTTTCATTATCTAGAATTCCCATAAGTCTGGCTTTTCTGCATGGGTGCAACCCTACAACTGTTTCCTAGGTTTACAAAATCTACTTAGGGATGCTTTGAGTGTACGGAGTCCAGGTGTTCAGATATATTCTTATAGTGGGGCTTGTGTACTTCCTGCCTCCTTCTCAGAAACGTCAAGAGGTAGGATATCTGCAAAGGAGAGATTGGGAGGAAGAGAAAGGGTGATTGGCCTTGGTCATGAGTGGGGATGATGTGCAAAGTTCATCCAAGCCCAAAGAAAGTCTTTGTGAGGATCATACAGAAACCTAGAGGGCTATCTACGTGCTCACTCTAGCTAATGACAAGCCATTAAATTAAGCAGAACTTGCTAGTCTGTCTCCTCACCATTATCTTTCCCCAGATTTCGAGCTAGTTAGTGCAACTAGTTAGAGAATTGTCAAGGTTGACTAGTTCTGAGACTTACCCGAGCAGTGCGTGATAACCACATCTGAGAGAGAAGCTAAGAACTATGTGCCAAGTTTGGAGTTTGCTGGAACCATGAACAAGGTCTGCTGTATACATTATTTCAAAGGAAGAGTGGTTTGATGCAGAGTTTAAGGGAGCACAGAAAGCTGGTTGTGTTCTCCTACATCGTTATCTTCTAGCTTATGCTGTTGAGAGGATGTGTTTCCTGGTGGATGACGCCAAGGTTACCCTGGTGCTCTCTGCAGCCCCTGGGGCAGCATTCGTAATGTTTGATTCTCAACTTTGCTTGAATTCTCAGTTAATTCAAGGCAAGAGAGGGACAATATGAAACATGAATGGCATCCATTTTCACTTCACTGGAATTGTCTGCTTATAAATTGTTAGTGTTAAGTACAGGGAACTCTGGGGGAAAAACAGAATTGTTATTCACCGTGTGTCGACAAAAATGAGTATTTGAAAGTCATTTTCTCTTGAAACTATTCATTCATTTCTACTCCATAGAGTCTGAAAATTCTGTAAAGTTACAGGGATGTGATGAGAGTGGCTAATTGAACCTGGGGAAATAATTAATAATGGAGGAGAGTCATGCTCTTTCCTCTGCTTCGAGGAAAACTTGCAGTGTGCCATCCTGTAGAAATGTGGGGGAAAGGTGACCAGTTCTCCCGTAGCAGTGTATTAGTGGGGACATGAGTAGGAATGACTACTGTGACACTATGCATGGGCATACATTCTCTGTGTGGTCCCAGCAGAAAGAATGGGGTATTCTGAAGAGATGTATATCTAGTCTCATAGAACCACAGAATAGTCTGGTGTGCCCATCATGAAGGTGGGGAAGGAGCTCCGTGGAGTTGGAACATATAGATCTTGTAGAGAAGTAATAAAACGGATTTTTGTATTGGAAGGTTTCTGAACTGGTTCTTTCTGGAAACAAATACAGTTTTCCACAGATGCTAAATTCAATCCATGTTTATTTATGAACATCTTCTTAGTATCTCTCAGGTTTCTACCCTGATTTCCTTTGTTGCTCTGTGTTACTCCTGACCCTAGCATGCTTTAGCAAGCTCTCTTGGCTCTGCTGGTTCTGAGGTCTTTGTCTCTGAGATGATTATGTATTCCTAATATTATGGAGACAAAAACAAAAACAAAAAATAAAAAACAAACAAAAAAACCTGGTCCAGAACTCAAGTGGCTGCAGTGTCAGCATCTTAGTGTGGTTCTGAATCAACTTGGTTTCTTTCCACTTGTTATTTTCTGAGGCTAGATAGTTTTGGTTAAATACCATGTACACAAGTTGGTGTATGGCTTAAAATGATTATAAAGATATTATATGTATTAGTATGCTCAAATTTTATCATCTTCTAAAATTTTAAAATTACTCATTTATTTTCTGTATATGAGTACACTGTAGCTGTCTTCAGACACACCAGAAGAGGGCATCAGATCCCATTACTGATAGGTGTGATCCACCATGTGGTTGCTAGGAATTGAACTCAGGTCCTCTGGAAGAGCAGTCAGTGCCCTTAACCACTGAGCCATATCTCCAGCCCTTAAATGTTTAATCTACATTAAAGATGTTTGCTCATCTTGTCCCAAAAGTCCCTGATTTTTTTCATAATATACACTCTAGCATTTCCCTTAGGATGTGTGTGTGTGTTATTCAGTCCTGTCTACCATTTTTTTCTTTTTTAAATGCAGGTCTCTTATCTGCAGTTTGCTAAGTAAGCTAGCTTTCCCACAAATCTTAAGGTCCACTTGTTTCTACCTCCCTATTTCAGGGATTACAAATGTGTCATGCTCACCCTTAAAAAAAAAGTCCAATGTATGTTCTGCAGACTGAATTCAGTTGTGCTTGTTGCAAGGCAAGGACTTGGCTAATGAGCCATCTCTCCTAACTCCTGTATACAGCACTTATTTCCTTGTTTGTTGTATGTGTGTGTGTTTGTGTAATCTGTTGTTCTCTTTCTCCTCTCCTCTACCTCCTCCTCTTCCTTCTCCTCCTCTTCTTCTTCCTCTTCCTTCTCTTCCTCCTCTTCCTCCTCCTCCTCTTCCTTCCTTTGTCTTGTCTTACTTTCTGTGGGGGGTTGTGTGTGGCTGTTTTTAGTACCTTTAAGGTGTCTATGTGAGCTATAGGGATTGGGCCATAACTGAGTGGATCCCTGCTGCAATCCAATAGGAGGGGTTCTTGGGTTATCTGCTGTCCTCTCCTGCCCTAGCAGGATAGCATAAGAGCCCTGAGAAGGGTCCCTCAGCCATTGGCATTTACCATGTCAGTAGATCAGTGACTAAGGTCAGCACAAGCAAGATAACATTGTCAGAAAATAAGAGGGCTGGGGAGATAGCTTAGTGGGTGAGCACTTGTCACAGAACAGTGAGAACCTGTTTTGCAGTCTGCAGAACTCATGTAAAGTCAGATACTGTAGTGCGTGTCTGTAATGTCAGTCTTCCTGCAATGAGGGAGAATCCCTGGAAGTTTGTAGGTCAGGAAGCCTGGTGTACGCAGTGGCAAACAAGAGATGCTGACCTCTGCATACTTACTGTGACACATGTATATTCAGAGAGGGAGAGGGAGAGGGAGAGGGAGATGGAGAGGGAGGGGGAGAGGGAGAGGGAGAGAGATTTTAAGTTAAAAAACAGTAGAAGTATTGGTCTTATGGTTGAATGGTGCTTACTGTGTGTGCTATTTTACTTGGGTAATTTATCACTATTTTCCTATTTGGGCAATTATCTTAGATTCCGAGACTGAAATGATGGAGATCTGTTGACAATGAGAAACACCTAGGGGTCTAACAAGGAGAACTCGACTTTTTTCACCAGAAAAGATTATTTGGCTAGGCTCAGCATATTGCCATAGCATAGGGTCTTCCTTGGTTCGTATGGAACAGGGACATTTCTCTGACAGTAGATGTTTTTACCTTCCCTTTCTCCTCCCCTCCCCTTCTTCATCTCCCCTCCTCTCCCCCTCTTCCTCTTCCCTCCCCTCCCCACCTTCCTCTCTTCCCTCTTCTTTCTCTCCCTCTATGAGGACCTCAAACACACAAGAGTCTTTCTGCCTACGCTCCCAGGATATGGGGATTCAAGGGTCGTACCCCATGCCTGGCAGTAGAAATAATTTAAAGAACACCTCGCAGCTTCATTTGTCCTTACTGGCTTGTTTGCTTCTGTTGCCTTCTTTGGGAGTTTCTCCTCTTACCTGACCTATGCATTGACATCAAAGGTGCAACTTGCTCAGCTCACAACTCACGGATGCTTCCATGAAAATGACCATGTCAGGAAAAGAAAAGCACATTGCAAGAGTTTCTTAAGTAAAAAATAAGAACTGAACCCTGCTGTCAAAGGGCTTCCCATCAGATAGATGGAAAAATCCACAGATAAGAGACAACCTGCACGCAGACGGCAGAGACGGCATAGAAAAAACGCTATGTAAGGGGCCCGAGAGAAAGCAGGATATATTTATTTCCTTTGTCCTTAGCTCAAGTCACCTCAGTATTTTCAGTAACTTGCAGATGCTCCTATTTTATAGTTCAGGGATAAGATGTTCCCAGACACTAATGCTTTGTGTCCTGTGTGGACACATGGACAGAAGTGCAACTGGGCTGTGGAAGTATGACTTGGAATCTCCTGTTACCACTGGGCAGAATAAGAGAGACTGCTTTAACAGGCAGCTGTTGGTGAACCTCAAAGACAGGCAGAATTGACGAGAAACAAGTGGAAACCCATGTAGGTTGTGGGGCATGACCTGTGCAGTGTAGCAGTGGGAGACAGCGTGGGCTGGAGAACGGGACAGTGGGGTTGTGGAGTGAAGGAAGAGAGGGATTTCACTGAGTACACGTCGGGTTGGGAGCAGAGGATCATGGGTCTCGTTTTCTCAGTTGAGCTTGGACTTTATTTCCTAACTCCTTTAATAAACTGTGGAAGAGGAGTGATAGGACCTACAAGATGACATTCATAGGGGACGAGGAATGGACTTGAGAGAGGGAGAGTCTGTCATCAAGAGAGTTTGTAGTCTCCAAGGTACGTTACACTTTTACAACCCCACAGCAGTCCCCGAGGAACAGGCCCTCTTTTGTGTGTGAGAGCAACTGTGTTCTCATTTGTGCTTGGCCTCTAGAGGCCAGGGAACAGCCTCAGGTGTCACTCCTCAGGTGTCATTTCCCTTTTTTAATGAGTCAGGCTCTCTCACCGATACTCACAAAACAGGCTTGGCTTGGTGAGTAGTGAACAGTGCTCCACACCCTGAGAACTGAGCCTACAACCACATGCTGTCCTGCTCATTTTTTCTTTATGTGGGTTGTAGGGATGTGGAATTTGTATTGTAATCGTTGCAAAGCAAACACTTTATTGACTAAGATATATCCTCGGGCCCTAGGAACAAGCATCTTTAATGTCACCTCCCTATTGCAGACAGGAAATCTCTGAGAGGTTAAGTAGTGATAATCATGTGTCTGGATGTGGCCTGGGTGAATACAACTCTACTATTGTCTCTTTATGATACAGGATTTGATAACAGCCCAGCAGCTAACTTGAGGCAATTTTCATTCTCTATTAAATTAATTTAAAAAGATTTTGCATATGTGAACAATAAAAAAAAACCTCTTATCTTCTCCAACCCTTTCTAACTCTTCCTGCTCTGTTCCCTCTCAAATTCCTTGCCTCGTCTTTATTATCATTACAAATATATATGAGTAAATATATAAAGACCACCTGCTGAGTCCATTTGGTTTGATTATATGTGTATGTTTTTAGGGCTGACCAATTAGGCGCTCCATCCTGGGGAAGACTAACTCTCAGTTTCCCGGCAGTCATTAGTTGCCTATAGGTCTTCATCCAGGGTTGGGGTCCTATGACATTCCCCTATCCATGTTGGAATATTAATTGGTGTTGTCATTGTTCAGGTATTGTACAGTCAGCCATATTGTGGAGATTGCATGGCTGTAGGTTCCCTGTCATGTCTAGAGGATACAATTTTGAAGCAGAAGTCCCAGTCCTCTGGCTCTTAAAAATATTTCTGTTCCCTCCTCTGTGCTGTCCCCTGAGCTTTAGGTATAGGGATGATATTGGAGATGCACCCTATCAACTGGGACTGGGCATCCCATGACCAACTGTCTTTACATTTGACTAGATACGTTGTGGTTTAGTGTTGGTCTGCTACAAGTAGAAGTTTCTACTTATGCTACAAGGTGCCTAACAACAGCCAAATAAAACAACTTGGGAAGTTCTTCTTGGTCAAGGGTGATAGATAGCTCATGTGTCAAGGCCTGAACTTATCATCAGTGCTGGTTAAGGAGAGGTGAGAGCAGTTGTCTAAAACATCCTTACCTAGGACTGGATGCCACGGCTGAACCTGGACCTTGTATCTTCTCTATAGTTGAAGTTTCTCAGGCAAGCTGGCATTCTGGGGCATACAGTTGCCCTGTTTATGGGAGCATCACGGACAACGTTGCTTTTAAACTCCTTAGCCTAGGCTTTCGTTTTGTTGCTAAGCAAACACATATTGGTTTAGTCTTACAAACATTGAGGTCTTGTATGCTCGGTGTAAATTACTTTTGAGATGGTTCTAGCAAACTTGCAGGTATTGGTACATGTCAAATATGTAATTAGAGTTGAGACAAGGAAGTTCCCTGGAAGTCAGTTGTTGATGAGTTATTAATCTTTCTAGAAGCATCCCTAGTCTTTATATGAGCACCCTTCCCTGCTTTGCTACTTTGGGAGTTGTGTCGTAGAACTTTTTTTTTTTTTTTTGAGGGGGTGTGTCTATTTTTGAAAGAGCATGCATGCATTTTGACTCTATTAAGGGTTTTAGTGCACAGTAGTGAGGATGCGCTTAGACAGTGTGGGTCATCCCAGTGACCTTTCTGTTCCGTTTGCTGCAGGTGACAAGAAGTACATCATGGGACCCAAGCTTTCCACTCTTGATGCCACTGTCTTTGGACACTTGGCACAGGCGATGTGGACCTTACCAGGGACAAGACCGGAGCGGCTAATCAAAGGCAAGCAACAACCCCTTCAAGATGTAGGAGTTACAGGGCTGGGTGGTTGGGCAGCCGCACGGGGTGCAGTGGGAACTAGTGACGCCCACAGTGCTCTCTCCTCAGCATGCAGCTAATTTTGTATCCATCCGTTCCAGTGTTTCACTCTCTTGGTAGAAGCTTTGCCAAGAGAGCAGCAATAATGAGCCTGGATAATCTAGGACTGTTCCAAAGCCAGGGGTGTGAGTGGCCTGGGTAGGGAAATTTTCTGCGGTGGCTTTGGAACAAACAACCAGGACACGCTTGTCCTTGTCCTGTGTATGAGTATGTCAAGGTGAGTTTTAGTTCTTTGGTTTTAGCTGTTGACAGAGCCACATAAGCTGCTCTTGCAAGGGCCTGACATGGTGGAGATTCTCCTTAATTTAGATGAAGACTAAGACAGACTGAGTAGTCAGCAAGTACATGTGGTAGGTTAGGGAGATGCACAGCGGGCAAAGGCACCTGCTACAAAGCCTGACACCCAGCGCCATCTCTGAAACCTACATAGAAGGAAAGAACCAGTTTCTGCAGGTTGTTCCTGACCTTCCTCCTGCCTCTGAAAAGAGACAAATATAATAATAGCAGACAAACAAACACATCTGTGACTTCATCATTCACAGAGAACTGGTTTTTTTTTTTGATGTTGTTGTTGTTTTCCTTCCTTCCTTCCTTCCTTCCTTCCTTCCTTCCTTCCTTTCTTTCTTTCTTTCTTTAAATTAGGTATTTTCTTCATTTACATTTCCAGTGCTATCCCAAAAGCCCCCCATACCCTCCCCCACCCACTCCCCCACCTACCCACTCCCACTTCTTGGCCCTGGCGTTCCCCTATACTGAGGCATATAAAGTTTGCAAGACCAAGGGGCCTCCCTTTCCAGTGATGGCCGACTAGGCCATCCTTTGATACATATGCAGCTAGAGACACGAGCTCCAGGGGGTACTGGTTAGTTCATATTGTTTTTCCACCTATAGGATTGCAGATCCCTTTAGCTCCTTGGGTACTTTCTCTAGCTCCTCCATTAGGGGCCCTGTGATCCATCCAATAGCTGACTGTGAGCATCCACTTCTGTGTTTGCTAGGCCCCGGCATAGTCTCACAAGAGACAGCTATATCAGGGTCCTTTCAGCAAAATCTTGCTAGTGTATGCAATGGTGTCAGCGTTTGGAGGCTGATTATGGGATGGATCCTTGGGTATGGCAGTCTCTAGATGGTCTGTCCTTTTGTCTCAGCTCCAAACTTTGTCTCTGTAACTCCTTCCATGGCTGTTTTGTTCCCAATTCTAAGAAGGGGCAAAGTGTCCACACTTTGGTCTTCTTCTTTAGTTTCATGATTTTCACAAGTTGTATCTTATATCTTGGGTATTCTAAGTATCTGGGCTAATATCCACTTATCAGTGAGTTCTTTTGTGATTGGGTTACCTCACTCAGGATGATGCCCTCCAGGTCCATCCATTTGCCTAGGAAGTTCATAAATTCATTCTTTTTAATAACTGAGTAGTACTCCATTGTGTAAATGTATCACATTTTCTGTATCCATTCCTCTGTTGAGGGGCATCTGGGTTCTTTCCAGCTTCTGGCTATTATAAATAAGGCTGCTATGAACATAGTGGAGCATGCGTCCTTCTTACCAGTTGGAGCATCTTCTGGATATATGTCCAGGAGAGGTATTGCAGGATCCTCTGGTAGTACTATGTCCAATTTTCTGAGGAACCGCCAGACTGATTTCCAGAGTGGTTGTACAAGCTTGCAATCCCACCAACAATGGAGGAGTGTTCCTCTTTCTCTACATCCTCGCCAGCATCTGCTGTCACCTGAATTTTTGATCTTAGCCATTCTGACTGGTGTGAGGTGGAATCTCAGGGTTGTTTTGATTTGCATTTCCCCGATGATTAAGGATGCTGAACATTTTTTTCAGGTGCTTCTCAGCCATTCGGTACTCCTCAGGTGAGAATTCTTTGTTTAGTTCTGAGCCCCATTTTTTAATGGGGTTATTTGATATTTTGGAGTCCACCTTCTTGAGTTCTTTATATAGATTGGATATTAGTCCCCTATCTGATTTAGAATAGGTAAAGATCCTTTCCCAATCTGTTGGTGGCCTTTTTGTCTTATTGACAGTGTCTTTTGTCTTACAGAAGCTTTGCAATTTTATGAGGTCCCATTTATCGATTCTCGATCTTACAGCACAAGCCATTGCTGTTCTATTCAGGAATTTTCCCCTGTACCCATATCTTCGAGGCTTTTCCCCACTTTCTCCTCTATAAGTTTCACTGTCTCTGGTTTTATGTGGAGTTCCTTGATCCACTTAGATTTGACCTTAGTACAGGGAGATAGGAATGGATCAATTCACATTCTTCTACATGTTAACCACATGTTCACAGAGAACTGTTAATATTGTACTATGCACTTTCATATCTTATCTATTACAACTCTGTATTCTTTAAAAAGCTGGAACCATAATGCGGATGCTATTATAACCTGAAGTTTTAAAATGAACAGGGCATTTTAGTCTTCCCTTGCTATTAAATATTCCTCAAGAATGCGTAAGTTATGCAATTAGTATTGCTTTATATTTGTGGGTTGCTTTAGATATTTTTGTTAGTATTCTTTTTTTTTAAAGATTTATTTATTTATTATATGTAAGTACACTGTAGCTGTCTTCAGTCATCCCAGTAGAGGGCGTCAGATCTCATTACAGGTGATTGTGAGCCACCATGTGGTTGCTGGGATTTGAACTCAGGACCTTCGGAAGAGCAGTCAGTGCTCTTAACTGCTGAGCCATCTCTCCAGCCCTCTTTTCTTTTTTTAAGTCTTAAAATTTTTGTGCATGTGTGTGTTCATGTATGTTTGTGTGTGAGATATGTATGTATGTGTGGTGCATGTATGTGCGTGTGTGTATGGAGTCTCAAAGGCAACATTGGTATCTTCCTCTCTCCCTTTCCACTGAGTGGCTAGGCCAGCTACTCAGGAAACACTGGGGTGAGAGACACACTCCTCCATGTCCAGCACTGACAGGAGTTCTGGGGATCTGAACTCAGGCCTTCAGGGTTACCATGGCAAGCACTTCACTCACTGAAGAAGCCATTGTCTAGCCCCTTTCCCCTTACAGTAAATCAGTGCCCTGTAGTGAGCAGTATTATATCTATGCACTCATCCTCCCCCTCATTATCCCCTGAGGTCAAGTCCTTGGTGGGGTTGCTATGTTGAAGGATTGATGCTTCAGGCTTGTTTGCTTTCTAGCAAGGCCAGAGCATTTTCTGCACTTAGGAGCAATGTCCGAAAGCCCCTTCGATTTTAATTCTTTGATTAAGCTAACTATAATTTGTCTTAACATTTCGACCATTCTTGTAATTTGTGTAATAATCTTTCTGTATTTTATTGGCATGTACTATGTAACATTTTCTGTTCATTTTAAAAATTTTATTTATTGTGTGTGTGTGTGGGGGGGTTACATATATGAACAGGAACATGTGGCACATGTGTGGAGATTGGAGGACAACTTATAGGAGTTGGTCCTCTTTCTACTGTGTGGGCTTTGGAGATCAAACTCAGGTTGTCAGGGTTGGTAACGCTTTTTCCTGCTGAGCAGTCCCACCAACCTTCAATTAAGTCATTTTCTGTGGTGTGTGTGTGGCCACTGGCCCCATGTTTGGCAAGTATTTGCTGGTAATGACCAGAACAGGTCCACGCTAATGCTGGGGATTCCACGGACCTCTCCCTCATCCCCATTCTTTCTTTCTTTCTTTTTTTTTTTTTTTTTTTTTTTTTTTTTTTTTTTTTTGAGACAGGGTTTCTCTATATAGCTCTGGCGGTCCTGGAACTCACTTTGTAGACCAGGCTGGCCTCGAACTCAGAAATCCGCCTGCCTCTGCCTCCCGAGTGCTGGCATTAAAGGCGTGCGCCACCACGCCCGACCCTCATCCCCATTCTTACCAATGTTCACAGATGTTTTGTGACTATTAGGGATATTAAGGTGACACAAGAAGATAAGCCTAATGACTTTTCTTTTTCTTGAAAGCCAGTGGAGGGTATTTCCACTCCGGAAATTCCAAAAGAAGACTCTTTATTCTGGGATTCTAGGATTGCCTTGTGGGTAGAGGAGCATTCAGCTTCCAAGGCATTGGAGAGAGTCACTTTAGTTTGTTTTCTTTACTTGATTAGATCTTCAAATTACACATAATGGTTTCCAGCTGAATTCCAAGAGAACAGGCTAAAAATATTTGGCTTTCCCCCTTATTGATATCCACTGTCACTCCCACAGACTAACCAATGTAGAAGAGTTCTTTCTTTTTCAGGTACAAACATATATATTCATGTTTTTGTTTTCACTATTTGTTTAAACAGTGGGCCGTGCTGTGTGCATTTCTCTACTGCTTACTTTATCTTACTAGAATCCTTAACAGCTGTACAGATTGCTAAAGAAGAGGTAATTTATTCACTCAGTCGCTATTGATGGACGTCCATCTTTCCTTTTCCCTTCTTACCACCTCCCCGTTCCTTCTCTTCCTCTTGCCACACATTACACTCATATGCACGTAACTGTATACCCTGATGTTTTCACTTTAGTAGAGTAGGGACTCAAAGCCAACAGATATGCGTGCGCACTTAAAGTTCCAATAGGTAATATCAAATTATGTTCCCTAGTAGGCTGTAGCAATTAACCCTTTACCAGGCACGTAGTGCAATGCTTGGCTTCTGTATCCTCATCAGGAGTGCCTGTTACCACACCAATCTTTAACCATTTGTACTCTACAGAGCATAACATTGTTATCTGATAGCTGAGTGTGCCTTGGAGAACAGCAGTGTTTCTATTCATGAAGCTTACATATTTAGCACAGGCATTTGTTTTAATAGTGCTTCTCTCTCTGTTTCTCTCTCTCTCTCTTCCCAACATCCACTTCGGTTGCCCACACTTACAGTTTTTTACTTGGTCGCACGTTAAATGTGTCATCTGATGGGAAACGTGGCCATGGGAAGGAGAGCTGAGACGGTAAAGGGAGACCCCAAGTCTAGATGTTCACTCTTTGTTTCGTTCTTTGTGAGAGGCAGGATGAGATGCGAGGCAGGATGTGATGCGTAGGCTCCCAGTCCTTGCTCCTCACGGCAAACCCTCTCAACTATCCACTAGAATTACCACTTCTTCCACCATGACTCAGTGCTGTTAGGGAACAGTTCCTTTCCTCTCGCCATTGTAGGAAGAAACACTATTGGTCCACGACAAATAGTGCAGAATGGTTACATCCGAGGCCAGTCTGTCTCCTCAGCAGAGCCTGTAAGATCATGGTAGGGACTGAGGATGGTGGGGGTTCATACGAGCTCAGCAGAGGGGTAAAGCTCTTGTAATGCTGTGTTGTTCACAATGAGGACCATGTCACTGTCGACTGATGGGCTTAGCAGTCTCCATGATCTCACACAGAAGTGACATTAATGTCTCACCGCTAGGGACAACTCTTCTGGAGGAAATGTAAAGAAGCAAGGTTATATAGGAAGGCAGGCAGCCTGGTGAGGGAGCCTTAAACACTGCATGTCTCTAGATCTTGTGGCTAGAGCCTGATTTTATTTTCTTTCTCCCCTTGCTTTTCTTCTCTTACCCACTTTCCCTCTCTTCCTCTTCCCCCTCCCACTTTTTTAATTTTTTATTTCTTTTTGGTCAGTGTTAGGAATGAAGCCCGAGGTTTCTCATGGCTAGGACAGTGGTTTTTTTTTTTTTTTTTTTTTCCATTTTTTATTAGGTATTTCGCTCATTTACATTTGCAATGCTATACCAAAAGTCCCCCATAGCCACCCACCCCCTCTCCCCTACACACCCACTCCCCTTTTATGGCCCTGGCGTTCCCCTGTACTGGGGCATATAAAGTTTGCGTGTCCAATGGGCCTCTCTTTCCAGTGATGGCCGACTAGGCCATCTTTTGATGCATATGCAGCTAGAGTCAAGAGCTCCGGGGTACTGGTTAGTTCATAATGTTGTTCCACCTATAGGGTTGCAGATCCCTTTAGCTTCTTTGGTACTTTCTCTAGCTCCTTCATTGGGGGCCATGTGATCCATCCAATAGCCGACTGTGAGCATCCACTTCTATGTTTGCTAGGCCCAGGCATACTCTGACAAGAGACAGCTATATCAGGGTCCTTTCAGCATAATCTTGCTAGTGTATGCAATGGTGTCAGCATTTGGAAGCTGATTATGGGATGGATCCCCGGATATGGTAGTGTCTACATGGTAGGACAGTGTTCTTTAACCATGTCTTCAGCCCTTTCTTTTTACTTTTACATTTAGGGACAGTCTTTTTTAATTAATTAATTAATTTATTATTAGATATTTTCTTTATTTACATTTCAAATGCTATTCCCTTTCCTAGTTTCCCCTCTGAAAATCCCCTATTCTCTCACCCCCTCCCTGCTCCCCACCCACCCACTCCCATTCCTGGCCCAGGCATTCCCCTATACTGGGGCAAAGAACGTTCACAAGACCTAGGGCCTCTCCTTCCATTGATGACTGACTAGGCCATCCTCTGCTACATATACAGCTAGAGCCACAACTCCCAGCATGTGTTTTCTTTGATTGGTGGTTTAGTCCCAGGGGGCTCTGGGGTTGCTAGTTCGTTCATATTGTTGTTCCTCCTATGGGGCTGCAAACCCCTTCAGTTCCTTGGGTACTTTTCTTAAAGACAGTCTTATTAAGTTGTCCATGGTGGCTATATTAGTCAGGGTTCTCTAGAGTCACAGAACTTATGGATAGTCTCTATATAGTAAAGTAATTTATTGATGACTTACAGTCTGCAGTCCAATTCCCAACAATGGTTCAGTAGTAGCTGTGAATGGAAGTCCAAGGATCTAGCAGCTACTCAGTCCCACACAGCAAGCAGGCGAAGGAGAGCGAGACTCCCTTCTTCCTTATATGGTCTCCAGCAGAAGGTGAAGCCCAGATTAAACATGTGTGCCACCACACCTTTAATCCCAGATGACCTTGAATTGGGAGATCTCCCTGTCTTAATCTGGAATCCATAGCCACTATGCCTCAAGATCTCCATACCAAGATCCAGATCAGAAACTTCTATCTCCCAGCCTCCAGATAAGGGTCACTGGTGAGCCTTCCAATTCTGGATTGTAGTTCAGTCCAAATATAGTCAAGTTGACAACCAGGAACAGCCACTACAGTGGCCTTGAACTCACCCTTGTGGCCCAGATGTCTTAGTTACCATTCTATTGCTGTGAAGAGACACCATGACCATGGCAACTCATAAAAAAAAAAAAAAAAAAAAAAAAAAAAAAGCACTGAGTTCAGGGCTGGCCTACAGCTTCAGAGGGTTAGTCTGTAGTCATCATGACAGACAGTGCGTCAGGAGGCCTGCCGCTGGAGAAGTGACTGAGAGCTACATCCTCATCTGCATGCAGAGGAAATGCCGGGGACTGGCATGGGCTTTTGAAACCTCAAAGCCTACCCCCAGTGACACACTTCCTCCAACAAGGCCACACACACCTGCTTCAACAAGGCCACACCTCCTAATATTTCTAATTCTTTTAAGTAGTGCCATCCTCTGGTGACTAAACATTTAAATATATGAGCCTATGGTGTCCATTTGCCTCCAAACCACCACAGCAGGCAAACCTCCCCCTTCTGATCCTCCTGCCTCAGGCTTTCAAGCTGCTGGAACTATAGGCCTGTACCACTAGGGTAAGATTCTCACTCTCTAGGATTCCTTTGGCACAACTCCTGGGGATTAAGTTCAAGAGAGGCATCTGGGACCTCCAATGTCTCTCTCCCACGTGAGGAGGTCTTTTCCTCTTTCTTGCTGTGGCCGTAACATTCGTTTATAGTTCTCGGTCACTGTGATTATCAGTGGTACCCAGGAAGATGTCCCATGCCTTTCCCTAAAGGAGAAAATGGAACATTTTATATGTGTCTCTTTAAGGGAACGAGAATGTGGGGTACATGGGATAAAAGGTAATGACAAGTCTAATAGTCAGATAAGAAAAAAAGACAAATCAAATTAATATGATAGTTGCGATTACCTTGAATGCATGACATGGTAAGTGCTCTCTTTTAATTTGTGTGTTATTGTGGATTCTATCCACAGACTGGTAGTCTTGTGAATTGTTATTTTCTTTAATAAAAAATAAACCAGGGTAGATAGACTGTAATCTACAGGGCCATCAGTGTAGAAACAAATCAAATGACTGTGACAAGGGACTAGAGGAAATAATTAGAGTGTGACACATCCACATAGCGCACTGTGAGATGACTGTGGCTGCTGTACTGTCACATTCGGAGGTCCTGGCTCTGTGTTGTCAGTGGAGAGGATCAGGAACAGACTCTAGTGAGTGCAAGTTTATGTAAACACTTGGAAGTATTTTCTATAGGGGTATAAAAACGTTATTGAGAATGGGTTACTAGAAATTCTTTATTTTGATTATTGAAATTTCCTAGTTTTTAAACTAAACATGGATTACATATGTAAGAAGTGAAATGTTTATATAGCTATAAAGATATACAGTCTTACAGTAAGAGGTGTCAAATACTATTTATAAGCAACACTGCCATCTAGTGGATCAAAGGCAAAACTCATTCCATTTCTGCAATTTCTTCATTTTTTGTTTTTGGAGTTGAGAAATGGTAGTCTGATATTTAGAATTTTTGTTTAGATTTGTTTAAATTTAAATATTTAAAAGTGAAAACACAAGTTTTACTATATCTCTTTATAGGCACATTAATCTGTAAGAACAATTCTGAACTGTGTATGGAAAATATAAGGCATAGTTTTTAATATTTTTTAAAATTTATGTTCATTTTTCTTTTTTATTGAAAAGGATTCTTTGCTCATACATTATATCCTGATTATAGTTTCCCCTCTCTGCTCCTGGTTTCTCCCAGCTCCGTCGCCTTCTGGATCCACGCCCTTTCTATTTCTCACTAGAAAAGGACAGGCTTCTAGGCGATAACATCCAAACAGGACAAAATAAAGTCTAACAAGAAGCAAACCCATCATATTGGAGCTGGGCATGGCAACCCAGCAGACGGAAAAGAGTCCTGAGAGCAGGCATGAGAGTCAGAGACCCACATGTTCTCACACTCAGAGTCCCATAAACACACTAAACTCAAAGCTATGCTAGACACAGAGGACCTAGTGCAGACCCAGTAGGCCCTATGCTTGCTGCTTTTGTCTCTGGGAGCTCGTATGAGCCCTGCCTCATTGATTCAGAGGGCCATGTTCTTCTGGTGTCTTCCATCCACCTCTAGCTCTTTCTGCTCTCTCTTTTGAGAGGCTCCTGGAGTTCTGGGGAGAGGAATTTGATGGAGACATCCCTTTTATCCCCGTCCCCGACTCTCTCCATGTAATACCTGGCTGAGGGTTTCTGCATCTGTTGCCATCAGCTGCTGGAAGAAACTTCCCTGATGATGACAGAATAAGGCACGGATCTCTGAGAATAGCAGATTATCATTACGTGTCATTTTATTGATATGTTTTTAAACCAGTAGTATTTGGTTTTACCTCTCTAGTATCTGGTTCTTAGTCACCCATGCAGTGTTAGGTATGGGTTCCGTCTCATGGAGTGGGCCTCATGTCACATCATACATTGGCTGGCTACTCCCATAAGCTTTGTACCATCATTGCCCTGACATATCTTACAGGCAGGACAGATAGTACGTCAAAGGGTTTGTGCCTGGGTTGATGTTTATAAATTGACTTAAATATGAATGAATGGTCACATTAGTCCTTTTGGTATGAAGTGGTAAATTGTCTCACAAAACCAGATGGTTAGATAGAGCTGCCCATTTTTGAGTGTCCTCTGCTTCTGTCTGCTGTAGAGAGAACACACTGTCTTTGTTCACTTAGCCTGCTTTTAACTTTTCTTTTTTTAAAGATGTTTACTGTGCACATAAAATTTCAAATATTTTGACAATATCTCTGTGAAAAAATAGTGTTAATATCCACCCGGCTTCGTCCTTCAACGTTACTTGGGATGCCCAGTAACTATGTCATGTCCCCTTCATATAATGAACTAGGTGGTTCATATGAAAAAGATAATTTTTTCTCATGGTGCTTGAAGTTGGGAAGCCCACGATCATGGTGTGGAAGACTCGGTATCTTAGGAGGTCCTTCTTTCTTGTTCACAGACGAAATGCCTCCTTACCAGGTCCGCATATAGCAGAAGGACCACTAGCTGAGCCTTGTTTTGGAGGTTTTGTTGTTGTTTGGGTCTTTTTTGTTTGTTTTATTTTGGTTTTCATTATTATTATTATTCATTTTGCATTCTTGATCACAGCCCTGCCTCTCAGTCCCACCCTTAGAAGCTGCTCCCTTCACTACCCTCTGCCCTTCTCCTCAGAGAAGGGGGAGCCCCCCATGCGTACCAACCCACCCTGGCACATCAAGTTGCAGCAGGACTAATAGCATATCCTTGCCTATTGAGGCCAAACAAGGCAGCCCAGCTAGGGGACGGGGACCCAAAGGCAGACAACAGACAGAGACAGCTCAATCCAATTATTAGGGGACCCACATGAAGACCAAACTGCACATCTGCTACTTATGTGTAGGGGGCTTAGGTCAGACCATGCTTGCTTTTTGGTGGATGGTTTAGTCTATGTGAGCAAGTTCCCGAGGGCCCAGGTTAGTTGGCTCCATAGATCTTTTTGTGATGTCCTTGACTTCTCCTGCTCCATCAATCCTGAGGTTTTAATGCCAGTCGTGAGGGCTCCTGGGGGTGGGGAGCACAGACATTCTGACCACAGCACTGTTAGGTCGTTGCGTTTGAGTGCTAACTCTTGCCTCTCTGCCACACTGCAGGCGAGCTGATCAACCTGGCCATGTACTGCGAGAGGATCAGGAGGAAATTCTGGCCCGAGTGGCACCACGATGATGACAACACCATTTATGAGTCTGAGGAGAGCAGCGAGGGCAGCAAGACTCACACACCCATGCTGGATTTTAGCTTTTACTCCAGGACAGAGACCTTTGAGGACGAGGGGGCTGAGAACAGTTTCTCCAGGACCCCAGACACGGATTTCACCGGACACTCTCTCTTTGACTCCGATGTGGAGATGGATGACTACACAGACCACGAACAGTGCAAGTGATGCCCCATCACGGAGCCTCGTCCTCAGGAGCCACCGCTCCCTGGGGTTGGTCTGATTTCCCAGATAGAAATCCATTTGAGCTGGGAGGAGATCTTCAGGCCTGGACCAGTTTTCACATGCTAACTGGACTATAAGCCGCCTTATTTCTTTTCCTTGTTTTTCGTTTTTGTACAAACAAAACCAGAACCATTCAGATGGCTCCGTCTAAAACAGACAAAACAAATATCAGCATGGTACCTGAAATCCATTTTTGTTTTCATTAGAAAACCAATATTGTGTGGGAGGGCAGGTACACGAGTGGGTTGTCAACTGGGTGTTCTATTGATCCTTTTCAACGGGGGACTTGGTTGTCAGATGGATTCTTGACCATCTTTCATCAACTGGGGTTTTAAGTAATGAGAAATACCATCAGAAAAGACATAGGAGCTCATGTCCCTTGGCTGCTGTTGTACGTGTGTGTGTGTACTTGTATGTCGAGACAGAAGTCAAGTGAAGTCCACCAATTTTCATTGGATGGCTGTTACTTGTGCGGCGCTGAGTGGGGGTGCTACACAACACGAGTTTCATTATCAACCCTGCCGGTGACTAGCTGTGTGGTTCAGGGCAGGTCCTTTAACTATTGTGTGCCTCATTTCTCCCACCTGTACAGTGGGGGTTACAATACTCTCCACCTACCTACCTCACAGGGGTGTTGTGGGGACTCACGTGGCAGCATTAGTGTGATGCTTTAAACCTCTGGGAAGTGGTGCAACACGAACCTATTTTCTTCTTCATCGTGCTTCATAAATGTTAGGGTCGGAGGGCAAAGGACTTTCATACTTGGGCAACAAGTGCAGTCACTTGCCAAGGCTGTGCAGATGAAACACACACAAAACCAATTAGGACTGTGCCATTTCTCCTTGTGACTTTGCTGGCGGAACTTTGGAAGGAGCTTGGCAAATCAGCAGCAGCTACGCATGGTCCTCAGCCCTGTGCTTTAAGAACAGCATCTCTTCCTTTGCCGGGTGCATTGGAATGGGGCTTTGCTGCCCCGCAAGTGCTAACTTACCTGTGTCTATTGATTTGGAGAGGCTAAAGCTTAGGACCTTGGCAGCTTAGCAGAGATAAAGGAGAGCAGTTGACTCTGTAGGCAGAAGCTTGTCAACTGTTGTAGATTTTTTTGAAGGTTGAGATGCGTTGGGAAGAGAAGCATGAAAGTGTTCCTTGTGTCTGAGTCCTCTGCAGTTTCCTTGTCAGGTGTCCCCCTGTGGTTGGGTGACAGCATGGTATCACTGACACCAAGCCCTAGTGTTTCATGATCGCACATCCCTTCCCATCACCCCTCTCCCTGTTCTCTCTCACCACGAGCCTCTGAACTGGTGGGATTTTCCTGTATTTGTATTTGTCTCTGAAGACAGCATTGGATAGCTTAGTTCATTTCACAGGCAGTTGTGGGCCAAGGGTTCTGTGTGATGGCTGTGGATTTGGGCTGTAAGACTTAACTGCACACCAACGGCTTTGCTTCTGACCGTCGGGGTAAGGATCACTTCACATAGGGTTGCAGAGGCCCTTTGAGGATAGAAGTTTCTGAGAAGTTAATGTACTTTGCTAAAAAAGTAAACTCTCTTTAATGTAGCTGTTCCACGGAAATCTTTAGGGTGTTATCCATTTTCAAAGAGGAAGTGTTTTGAAGATGTTTGCCACCTAGGTAGCCATAGGGCATATGGAAATGGGAATAATGTTGAACTCCTAAGTTAGAAATTCTTACCTGTACAAACCTTAGCTATGAATATTTTGTATTAAAACCATTCCTACTAGGAGGGCCTGTTTGATGAGGAGTGTGAGAGAGGGGAGAAAGTGTGCATGAGTAGGTGTGCTTGGGTGTCAGTGTCATTTGGGTGTCTCCTGGTGTTCTGAGCAACTGGTAGCAGGTCTGTGTGACTAGGGAATCTCTTGAACAGAACATGGAGAGGAGGGCTGTGGACCTGACTCTGCACCCATTTTCTTGCTTGCTTCCCTTTCTCATTGGGAAGAAATGCCTGACACTTTGTAGATAAGCAAGCTAGTCTTACCGAGTGATGCTGTTCCCTGTAAGGATGTTTTCAGTATGAGTGTGTGGATGAATAGCTGCTCATTTATGCATTACTTGGAGGGAACCTCCTTAGATAGACAATGTTTGTTGTGAAGTTGTAGCGCAACTTATTTGACCACGGTACCCTTAGAGAGGGGTGATGAACAGGCATTGCCAACTGGGGTCATGGGTACTTGGACAGCTTAGAGCTGGGTACAGATTTAAGTAGAACCTGAGAACATACCCCTGTATCCATCTTCCATATGGGTTATTGAAACAAAATGACCAAGAAAAATTACAGCGATGTGGGTCTTTGTGGGAGGCCTTCACTTATTCATGCACTGCCCAGATTTGAAGTCCTGTCCAGTTTGGTGAACAGGTGCGCCTTATAAGGAAAACAATGAGAGAAATCTGGGAACAATTTATTCATTTGCTCAAGTCACGCCCCCCCCCACCCCCCACCAAAGTAACTGAAGGAAGCACAGTCTTTTATATAAACAGATGCTTCAGATGCTTTTAATTGGACAGAAACCCCAGGGGCCACATGTTACTTTTACCCTTTTATTATAGAAACAAACCTTCTCATATGTCCCCTTCCCACTCCACAGTCAGTGTCAATGAGCAGTGGTCATATGCTTTGGATCCAAGAACAGTTAAAAGGGAAAAATACATTTACACAGAAATAGACTGTGTTGCCAGGTCTTAGCACTTTGCTGTCCTATAATCACTTGTGACCACTGCCACAGCCAAGTCTATGGCAATGAAATCATCGGTTAGACTCAGAACAGTTGGGACTTGAGTCTCTATTGCAGTGCAGGCCAAGTACATCTTCCTGTGTACACAGAGGTGTCACATATACTTTTGCAAATTGAGTAGCCCCTTATAAGAGAGCCCCCTAAGGTCATCTCTGTCTCTGTCATAGACCATGTATCCAAACAGTAAGACCCACCACTGAAGTCTTTCCTCCTAGCCCTGGAAAGCTCTTGCTATCACACCACCTTGGCTCGGTTCCCTTATCAATCCGTGGCTCAGTACCGGCACAGCCCAGCCTCACTCTGACTGCTGGATTCCTATATCCCTCACCTCCCACATCTCACTAGACTGGTTCAGACCAACTCAAGAGACCTTTCCTCAGTTTCTATCCTATGTATCACGCTGCTAGGTGCTGAATAATAACAAGATGGATTTACAAATTACCAATACCCCCCACTCTGTCTTTTATTATCTTTAAGATAACTTCTGTTCACTCACTCATCCACTCACTCAGTATGTGCTGAGTATCTACCCTCTGTCTGACCCTGGGATGCACACTAGGAATAGAGTTAGCAGGCAGAGCAGATGTGACATCATGACTTCAGAGCATCCTCTTTTGTTTAGATTTTTGTGGTAACCTTTCCATGCCCAGAGTTTTTCCACATGCACCTCACACATCCCCCTGGAATTAATCTTTGGAAAACTTTTGGTCTCTAGGGGCTATTTATTGGCTCAGGTGTAGGCTTTCTTCTTAGGGTTTGATATTCTCACTTTCCTCACTTGTCTTCCAGGACTCTCCACACAACCTCTCATGCAGCAGATCCATTTACTACTACCTATACAAGCCTCCCATGTTCCACCTCTGTGCTTTGGGTCCTGACAGTCCCTCTGCTGAAATGCCCTACCCTCTGGCCTCAATCACCCATCTCTTAAGGCCCAACTCCATCAGTTCCGCTTGAAGAATTTCCAACTTATTATCATCCCCCTTTCCTCTAAAAACAAAAACACTTATCCTTTCTTCCCCCGGAGGCTAGATGGGAAAAGCATGCTCAGAATGCGGACCACATTCTAGGAAGTAATGGGTTTTCATTGTGTATTTCACTGATAATCTAAGGAGGGACCTAGACTCTATTCCCAAAAAGTGTGCATATGCAAATATCTGAGATTTTACATATAAATTTAAGGATTTGGAAAGTGGAATTACTCTTTGATTCCTTAGGGGGCTCCACAGACCCCAGATGAAGTCTTGTTCTAAAGAGTCATTAAATGTCACTGTTGGTGTGGTTCTGGTCGTTTACACATCCAGGGAGGACAGAATTGGAACGAGAGGTGTGAGGAGTGAGTGATGTCTCTTGTTATCTACACTGAGTAAGTGCTGAGCGACAGAGAGGGGGAGAAAGAACAGCTGCCTCACATTGTTTAAGAAAGTATCTTTGTTCATACAGATTTGGGATTTTTATTTTTATGTTGTGATGTTGTGTGTACATATCTTTGTGGATGCATGCACCTTTGAGGGTATACAAGCCAGTATGGGGAATTGGATCCTGCCCAGCTGGCAAGACAGATGTTTGTGGGACCTGGTTGCTAGGATTTGAATTCTGGCCCTCACTATTGAGCAGCAAACGTTCTGAACCACTCAGCTGTCCCTCTAGCTCTGGATTTACAATTTTGAAAGCTATATAGTTCCTTATTGCTGTTATTGTTATTTATTTTGGCCACTTCCAAAGTTGATGTAGCAAAATGAGTTCAGGACCAAGGGCACGTGGTTTCTGCCCTGAAACTTACCACCTCTGAGTGGGTAAGCAGCTGTTTTGGGACTGAAGGTGGGAAAGAAGTGGTTGGGTCTTTTTCTTTTGTTGATATTTGTTTGTTTGTTTTCCTTATGGAATAACGTCTACGCAACAAGTTTTCCTGTGTTCATTTTTTTTCATGGATCAATTGCTGGTTGTATTTTCAATAAAATGGTAATGCATTATGCTGGTAGGGATCAGCTCAGTTTATTCTTCCATTAAAAAAAAACCAACCCCCCTCCCCCAAAATCAGAACTAAGTTATCTTTAGTGCTCACGACTAACCTAGAATCCTTCCTGAGTGTGCCATATTGTTTGAGTAGACCCAGGACTATATTTCCCACTTTGAAAGCTGAGCTCTGCCAGTCTATCTTTAGCCCAAAGATCAACTGCTTGCGACTCTGATGTCCTTTGCATTTATATAGTGCTTCCAGTGACCCGAGAGAACCTGCAGGTACACAAGGACCCTCAGAGGGTGAATAGGACTGAAGTTCTCTTGCCTATAGAATGCTTACTTATGTCATGGGTAGGACAAATACATGTAGGACACTTTCCTCATTTTAATTCCTTACCTGGGACTTAGGTTTTTCACTCTGTGACTTTGGAGACTATCTCAAGTCCTGAAGAAGTGGTTGCTGGAGCCAGTGTATACCTTGCCCATCAGAGTACAGTTATGGGAGGTAGTGAACGTGGCTTGAGGGAAAAGGACTCAACTGTTTTACAGCCAATAGACAGTGTGACCTTGGCCATTCTGGCTTTTGCAGGAGCAGAGACCTTCCCCAGACCTAGAGTTTCCAAAAGTCATCTTGCTAGACCATGGCAACTATGAAGCTCTGGTTTCAGGAGAATCATGGCTTCAAAATGTCTAATTTGTGGGCACAGAAGGAGTCTTTGAAATAATGAAACAAATAAGTCATGAATATAGTTTCCCACCTAGTCCTGTTACAGTGCTTTGCAGTCCATTCTGTGCACAGCTAATTCCAGCATTGCTTCCTAGCACCAAAAAACACGACTGCCCCTCATTACAGCTCTAGCTATCTTAAGACAATCTATTGACTGCCAAATAATAGACATATACATTTATCATGAGCAGTTCGTTTTACAGAAAGTAGTTTTGCTAACTGAGTAATTACTTTCCCACCCTCTGTTAGCAAGCATTTATGGTTATTTATTTGCTTTTATCCTGCAGCTCTAGATTAATGTACACTTCATTTGCCAGTAATATTTTAATCTTTTTCTTTATTTAGCACTTAAGCCGTCCTCTGCTCTCTAAAAAAAAAAATGGATTTATCTTGTAAATTAAGATGTTTGTTTCAGGGCTAAGTAGAGGAACATTCTTCCATTTGTGGAGTTTACCCTTTATAATTGTTCAGGATGGAAGTGGTCTTTCATATTTCCTTCACTCCTACCCTTTCTGAGAGATCACTCTTGGTTTATTAACCAAGCCCAGTGGCTAGATTTTAATTTTTAATTATATTTGACTTTTTTTTTCTTCAATAAAATGACCGGAGAGAACATTCAAATGTTTGGCAGGTCTCTGTGTCACCAGGAATGACATGTTTCTGTGACTCCTGTCAAAGTGACTTTGCCTCAATAGTAAGCTTCATGAGAGGATCCTGCCAACTGTAAACAGGTTTTACCAACGGACCTGCATGAGGTTAAATGACAGCTCAGGTGTTAATTTGGATGATGGTTTCTTCATGATGGCAGTTGGGAAAGTAAGGTTCCAAGTCCTCTTTCTGTGGTTCTTAGCCTTTCACTGAGAACAGGAGAGAAAGAAATAGCACCAAACACTGGGATTCAGACAATGGTGTGCTGTGGCTGGGTTGGCGATGTGTTGGTCATGGAAAGGTTTTTAGATAAAGGAATGTTATAAAAATAATACAAAGCATAGGCTTCCAAATGAGAAACAGTCTACATAGTGACAGATTTGGATGCACACGTGGCCAGTGTGGAGAGTACTGAAGCAACATTCATCTTAATCTCTCACCAGAGACACAATCCCTGAACACACAGCCTTGTTCCTCTCTGTCTCAGTGTTCCTGCCCCAATACTGTCCCATTGACCCCTGGGTTGGCAATTTGCAGAGGAACTTACAGGTCCTGGCCCAGTATGTTTGTTTACTCCTTTAAAACAAACATCCTACTATCAAAAGTTATGGCACCCATAAACAATGTACAAAGCAATTGTATTTTCTTTGAAAAGTTTTGAAAAATCTTTGGAGACACTCGGGTCATCTATATCTAGACATTTGTCCAAATCATTGCATTTAATTTGTTAGTAGAGCTTTCTGTGCTTGTCTTTCTGTATTTACTTATAGTAAATGCAGATGCATATGTGCAGACACAGCTATATTTGTGCATATGTCTCTGCTGATGTACAATGTCCACTGTAAAGCACCTCAGGCCCAGGCATTGGGAAGTGTGTGATTCAGTAGAGTTCAGGGAATGGAGACAGTTGCTTAGATAGCACCCAGAAGGCTGCAACTGATTAGAGGAGGTATCTGTAGTTGGTGTGGCAAGTGGACGGACTTGGAGACATGGTTTAGGTCAAGTTAGTTATTTACTTTTATGCAAATTGGCAATAACTAGTCAATGGCTAGATGGTACTTGTTCTCCTTCCTTCCTACTTGAGACGGGATCTCGTGTAGCTAGATCTCACTTTTACAAGAGCTCATTTTAATTCCGTTTTTGGGAACACCCAATCTAAAAATGCATTGACAACTCCCAAATGTTTTCACCACACTAAGGAAAACAAGGAGATCAAGGAAAAGGAACCCAAATTTTTCAATACAAAATGCATTGCTAGAGAATGTGGGGACATTTCTGACAGGCAAGCTTTGCTAATAGCTGGTAATCACCATCTCGCCTTGTGTCTCCAAATGTATGGAAGATGTCCGGGTTTCCCCTAAGACATCTGAGATTGTAAGAGCATAACACTGGCATGATTTCAGCCTGCCTTTCAGCTGCTTGGGGCTGATGGAGGACATGGACCTGTATCATCTGGCTTGCAAACACAGTGACTAGCATCTCCCTATCGAGGGCCCCAGTTTGGAGGATTCATTCAGTGTTTATTTCTGGAGCTATGAGTTACGTTAGCACAGTTACTGTTAGTAGTTTACAAGCCATACTTCCACTTGTACACTTGATTGTAAGATAGATTTAAATTGTGCACTATGTTGATTACTCTATATAAACGTGGAAATTCTGTATATTTGGTCTTATGCTATATGTATTTGATGTGTAAATGATAACTAACAGATATGAAATAGTTTGCTGTGGATGTCTTCATTCTAATTTATTTCTTTTGAAAATTTGAATATTTAATTTTTACACCAATGGGGAAACAAGGGAATATGCATCAAATATGCTGTTAAGTGGTGGCCTCTTTGATTACTAGGGGAATATTTTAGTCGTAAGGCTGCCATACAGTTGGGCCAAGGTAATGAATTTTTTAGGCACATAAATTCCCACTTGGATTTTAAATGAGTGTGTTTTTTAAGAAGAAGCACTGGTCTCTGGAATCTGTAGTCTTCTGTTTTCTGCCCCTCCCCCATGCTTGTGTGGCCTGCACAAGCACTGAGAGGAACGATAACCCTGGGCAAGAAAGACTCAGAGGGACAGCTAGGGGCACATCTTAAACCTTTCGCTGTGGCTAGACCCTATAAGGAATCCACTTGCTATTGCCGCTCTTAGTTTCTGTGGGGATAGGCATGTTGCTTCAAATATCATCTTCAAATCTGATGCCTTGATACTGAAACATTAGTTTTTTACCATTTAGGGCAAAATACAATACAGTAATATCCAAACTTTACCCTACAATCAGAATATCTGCTAAGCAGAAAATGAGAGGATCTCTAGTCCTACATTCTAAATCGAGTGGTTTGAGTTTCTGTCCTCTGAGAACTGATGGGATGGGATGTAGCTAAGTGACAGTGCTTGTCAGAGTACTGGCCACCTCATACACCAAATCTTGCTTAAGAGCTCCACTCCCTCTCCTTTTTCTTCCCCTCTCCCTCCCTTCCTCCCTCCTTCCCTTCCTCTCTCTTCTTCTCTCCCTCTCTCCTTCTCTCTCTGTCTCCCTCTCTCCCTCTATCATTCCCTCCTCTCCCCTCATCCTCCCTCCCCTTTCTCTCTTGTTTTTCCAAAGCAGGGTTTCTCTTTCTAGTCCTGGCTGTCCTGAAACTTGCTCTGTAGACTAGGCTATCCTTGAACTCAGAGATCTGCTTGCCTTTGCCTCCTGAGACAAAAGACATGCACCACCACTGCCTAAGAACTCTTTCTTAACCATTCACCAGATTATTTTTAATATATATATTCTCTGCCATCTGAATTTTGGAATTAAAGACATGCACCACCATGCTCAGTCTCCACGGGCCCTCATCAGGTATATTTTGGGACAGATATCCTCTCTCCAAATGTAACTTGGTGTCAGACCTTTCTAGACCTTATATGGCGGAGAAGTGCAGACGTAAGCTCTAAAGCTAGCACCTGCCTTGTTACGGAGGCATTGCTGTGCTTGCCTTTAAGCTCACTGGGGAAGGGATGGTTGCCTTCCAGCTTGACTTGCTGGAGTGAAGATGAACGCTTTGCTGCTCGGGCTAAGTGTCCCCCGACTCTCACAGTTTGTCTACCTTTTCTGCAAGTGCTGAGATGGAAGAACTGGTCCCCGTGCACTGGGACCTGCTGGTTTTGTCAGGTTAAAGGTTTCCCTGTTGAGCTTATTTCTTTCAGCCACAGACTTTTCTTTTTAGAGACCTCCCCAGCTAAAATAGCATATCCTATGGACAAAAGAGAACTCTGGAAAATACAGAGGAAAGGGGGACTGTCTCTTCCTTAGGGAGTTAGTGTGAGGCCAGGGAGGTGCCTGTTTGGTTGATATTAAAACTTAACAGAACTGTCCTTAGTGGAAGTGCCCTTGGGGTCTGACTGAGATCTTTCCACCTGCAGGTTGGGGTTGGTTTGGCTTGAACAAGTATTCTGCAGTGTGTCCTAGCCAATTCCAAATAACACCAAAATCCATGGTGGCCTTGAAAAGGAGAGTCAGAGAAAGGCAGAAAGGACCAGGAGTCTCAAACCCCTGTTTTAAGAGGTGCACAGGCTAGCCAACCATGCTGTGGGTACCTTCTCTGCCCTTGTGGGTCTCCCTCCCACTTTACTTGAGAATTCAGGGAAGATGGCAGAACATTTGTGCATTTACTCAGAGATATAAAATAGTTCTCATCTGCTGGTGGCTCAAGCATTGATGGGGTATGTGAGGAGGTAGGGCCAGACTCTTTGGAAGCTAACATGACTACAAGGAGGGATTTCTGAACAGAGGGCTAACATGGCACTGGATTTAAGAGATATTTATGTGAGGGCAGTCTGCGTGCAGGACTAATCAGAGAAGAGGCCACTGTGCTGGAGAGTGGTACCCCATTTCCATGACTTAGTGAGGCAAGAGCAGGGAATAGGGCAGAGTACTGGGTATGCAGGAGGGAAAGGCTGCAATCTTGGATGTGAGGGCATAGAGAGAGATGAAGATGAGGCTGAAGTATCTGCTCTGATGTTGCTAATGTTAGATGGAGGAGACAAGAAGGAGGGGAACGGGCTGGGTGAGGGCAAGAAGTTTGATGCTAGCCATACTGAACCCATCCAATAGGAGGTTGAGTCCTCAAACTTTCCAAAGTGTGTGTGTGTGTGTGTGTGTGTGTGTGTGTGTGTGTGTATGTGTGTGTGTGTGTGTTTGTGTGTGTGTGTGTGTGTGTTTGTGTGTGTGTGTGTGTGTGTGTGTGTTTGTGTGTGTGTGTGTGTATGTGTGTGTGTGTTTGTGTGTGTGTGTTTGTGTGTGTGTGTGTGTGTGTGTGTGTGTGGTGTGTGTGTGTGTTTGTGTGTGTGTGTGTCTGTGTGTGTGTGTGTATGTGTGTGTGTGTGTTTGTGTGTGTGTGTGTGTGTGTGTGTGTGTGTGTGTGTGTGTGGTGTATGAAGCCACTCTGAAGAGATAGCTGAAGCACAGAGGTTGGATAGAGAACAGTGATTGCATGTGTGTGCTGTTTAATTGTCTTGAGGATAATAGAAGCCATGCCTATGCCCTTCTACATAAAATGAGGAACCTCACGTGCTGATCTTCGAAATCTTCCAGCCCAAACCTCTTCCCATCCCTCCCTGAAGCTGACTACTGCTCTGTAAATACTGACTTACCTCCTGCTTTGATGAGCCTTACAGCGGCAGAAAGGGGAGTTAATTGACCAAATCGAGTAATTATAGCTAACATTAACAAATCACTATGCACCAAGTACAGTGTTCTTCACTGCAATGCTAGGAGATTTATTTTGTTCTTGTCGCCATCACAATCATCATTGTAAACATGCATTTCTTTAACAGTGAGTTAATGGCGCTTAACTTTACTAACCATTATTTAATTCTAAGATGGCTAACTTTATGTGTCAACTTGAATGGGTCATGAGGCTCCTTGGTGAGCACTATTTCTGAGCATGTCTTTGAAGGTATTTTCCAATAAGATTAGCCTTATAGGAATTTATATACTATAGGATAAAGTTCACACTGTTAAAGACCTTTGAAAAGAAATTCAGCGACACTGTGACAAGCTGAGGGCATAATACGATGTTTCTATTCCTAAATATATATACCTGACCCAAAGCCACAGGACTAGGATCCTGACAAGGTATAGACAGGGAGGACTGGGGACAAAAAGATGCAGAAGATAAAGTTTGAGGCCAGAAGTCCTACATGAGCTGATGGATCCTGCCAAGCAAATTTATTAAGAAGTTTTATCAGAAGTATTTTTTGCAGCAGCTTATTTACAATTTGCAGGGAAGAGATGGGAGAGAGTCAGTAGAAAGCCTTCATAAAATGGGACGAAGTCAGTGGGAAGCTAATCGAGCAAGGTCGGGCAAAAGGACCACAGAATATCTCACTTAGAAGCCTTGGCAGTGATAACTCCTGTCTTCTTTAGGGGGAAAGGTCAACTTCCCAGGCATAGAAACCTCAACCCCTTCAAGGCCACGGTTTTAGCCTCAGCCTGGACCTTGCCAAGTCTGTCCCTGGGCAAGGACACAGAACTAACATTCCTCCTGTCCTTTCACCAGGGCTTCTGAGAAAGCCTTGGGTCAATCTGGCTTCCAGCATATTCCAGAGAAAAGGAATCCCATGACTCAGCAGAAGTAGGCTTCCTTATCTATGAGGGTGTGCAAGGGTGGGTGAGAGTGGGTGTCATTCATTCCACTGAGGGTCCAAATTAAGACAAAAGTGGAGGGAGGAAAGGAAAAATCCCCATCTCTTACCTGCCTTACTACTTCAGCCGACTTCTCTTCATCTGTCCTCAGATTAGGATTTACATATTAGTTTTTCAAGTTTCTGGACTCAGATTGGATTCTATCACCTTCCATTGAGGGTGGAGCAATGCTATATAACAATAAGCACTGGCCTTGCCCTCAGTGGAAGGTCAGACATGACCATACAAGTTTGGTCAAACATAGATGTTGGTAATAAGGTAGTCTGTGCCCCACAATGGAGCGAGTCATCTGGGCCTGTAAGTACAGGAGCCCTTGGAGATGTCCTTCCGGGTTCTTTACCCCCGGCCCCATTCATCTGACTTAATAGCACTAACAGCTAACTTACTCTTACAACCAAGTCAGAACAATTTTAGAAGTGCCCTCTCTATAGAAGAGAAGGAAGGAAACTTAGCTTTCTTTGGTTGGGAAAAAAAAAACCCAACCCATAAAAGCAAGATGTTTGAGAAAGAACAATTCAGTCTGATCATGAGACCTGAATTCATTCTCTCTCTCTCTTTCTCCCTCCTCTCTCCCTCCCTCCCTCCCTCTCTTTCTCTTTCTCTTGTCTTTGGACAAGATAAAAAACATAATAAATTTTCTGTTCCTATAAAATCTACACGCAGAGAAAGATTTGTAAAATATGTAAAAGACACAGGAAACAGACAAATTCTGCTAAAATCAGAGAATCTTGTGAAGTCCAAAAACTCAAAAGTAATCAAAAGCAGCTACATGATGGCTTGACCCATAGAGAACAGCCATAGACCCACAGAGGACAGCCATAGACCCACAGAGAACAGCCATAAACCCACAGAGGACAGTCACAGACCCACAAAGAACAGCTATAGACCCACAGAGGACAGCCATAGACCCACAGAGGACAGCCATAGACCCACAGAGGACAGCCATAGACCCACAGAGGACAGCCATCTTAAACATCCCTTGGCTCCTCGGCCTCTGTTGATTTTGTTTCACAAGTTAATATGCAGCTCAGGAATAGCCATATCCTTATTTCAAATCATTTCACATAATAATAGTCTTTTATTTAATAATACAATATCAGATAAGACATTGGTCATTAGTCATCGGAAGTTCTCAGTAGGTGGCACTAGACATATTACAACAGGGTCAAGAAGTGCTTAGCAATTATTATTCGTGAGACAATTGCTAGAAGCTTTTGTGATTTTGTCAAGAGAAGCTGAATCAGGATTGCTTTTGAAATTTTTGGGCATTCAACCTGGGCATTTCTCCATCCATAAGACATTTCTGAAGGCTGTATGGCAAAAACCCTTCCCAGTGGGAAATGAGTTCTTCAAAGGAAGGTTTCCCACTGGTAAAGCTTGAACACTTTGTACACTTCCCTCCCACCAGATGTCTTGTGCTATTTCACTCTCTGTAGACTCTCGAGGTTCCAGGCCCACTGTGGTGGATGTCTCTCTAAGGGGCCTGCCGACCTTCTCTCAGTTCGCCTGAGTAGACTGTAAAAGTCATCTGGGAGCCCCTGAGGGATGTTAGTTAAGCCACTCCTGTGGGTATGATGCCACACATTACCATTAGTGTGCAATGACACTGTTCCTCAAGACACTGCAGTTGTTAGCCACAAGCAATATAAGCTTTGGAAAGGTGTTGGCCATTCTCTTCCAAGATCTCATTAACCTGGAAGCAAAGGAAATATCTTTCTTCTGCTTTGCTAGTTGATGTCACATGATCCAGGTCACCAATTTTCTATATCACACCAGCAGAGAGAAGCAAATCAGCTAGCGTTATTTTCAACATTCCAGGCTTCCAGGAGGCTCACTTTGCATCTCATGACAAATAAAGATGTTACTGGGTTTGATGTCCAGGTGTACCCTGACAGAGCTGTGGATGACCTTAAGCTTCCGGGAATCTGCAGAAGGATGGCCTAGAGTTTGGACTCATGGAAGTGATTGCCAGGTGTAGCATTAGCTTTTTCAAATATAGCAGCTTACAAGTCCCCACAATTAGTGTATTCATTTTGCGTGATCACATGATCAGCTTCTGCATTAGAAAGATAGTAATGTACCACATGGAGGTGATGGCTGCTAATTACCACATGAGCATTAATGTTGTGCAAATCCAATTTCTGATTTGATAACCCTGAAAAGGGTTTTGTAGAGCACTTTATTGAATAAACGCATCCATCTAGTCTCAAAAAGCACTTATAGACTATAGCAAATTCCCCAGCCCCAATTTCTTCTACTTCCAAGAATTCTTATACACAGTAGGAAGTCATATTAGAAACTAGCACGTTCTGATTTGCCTTCCCCTTCTACAATTCCCTCAGGATAGCTTCCAGTTTTCCTCTTGCCCTTTGCTTGAAGGAATTTTCTATAGGGCTCTCAAATGGATGGATTGATATTGACCAATGACAAAGATGTCCCCTTATTGGTGTTTATAGCTTTGGTCAGAGAACTTTTTTGAAGAAATCTCTGGCTGGCTCAGCAAACTTTTGGGAGTAGAGGAGTTGCCATTGGACCCCGCCTAGCTCTCTTGGGAGAGTCTGAAACTGAAATCCAAAGCACAGCATCTGGGCTTCCCTTGTCTCTACCCTGAGAGGCAACACAACACGTTCATCTCTAAGCAGTCTCAGTATCCCCTAAGTCCTCATCCTCATAACTCATATAATCTTGGCCTCAAGGTCTCTCTGCTGTCTCCTGATCTCTTCTTCATCAAAGAAGACATTTAATTTTGTATTCAGCCCCTGGTTTGCATCTCCATCTCAGTGAAAGGCCTTATGGTGTGGGCAAGGAGGTCTCAGAGAAAGGAACACTGAATTCTCAAAAGTAAGGAGGAACAAACAAACAAACAAACAAACAAACAAACCTCAGCATCTCTCACAACTTTAGCCCACCCTTCCTTCTACCAACCAACAGTCTTTGATCTGAATCCTAAATACGTGTATGATTCTGCTGTATACTCTCAAGAATTCTCCATAACCAACACCTTACACTAAACGATGTTTGTAACGAAGGGATGAAGGATGTAACAATGCATCTTAAAATAGATATGGAGTGTGTCTTCAGAAGGCAAGAACCTGGTTTTATCAATGGCATTCTAGTTGCCCGGATGTCAGTGGTATGGGATATTTGTGTGCATACCTTATGCTTTAATATCATCTACATGTTTCCTTGAAGAAGCTTCCTTAAAGGAGCATCCCCAAGTCACTGCACATTAGCTTTCTTTCCTGCAAGTCGAGTCCTGGGAAGCTATACAGAGACCTGAGGATGAAATTCTCTGAGAAGTCCATCGTGAAATGCTTGTGGTTCTGGCCAGAATAAACATTTGCTTTCATTTTAGATGTCAATAGGTACTTATTTTCTAGGCAGGGCATCCTTGCTAGCTCTAAGATGTTTGATTTCTGTGCTAGATAATATGAAGGCTTTAAAGCCCACAGCAGCTGGGGGTCCAAACAGGACCACACAATCCACTTCTCCCCGCAGCATGACACACATAGTAAGTGCTCAATGAAGATTTACTACAGAAATGGACAGATTCTCAGGTAAAAGACAAATCGAATTGCAAAGAAATATCCAAAGTTTGAAGTGTGACACAACACACTGTGCAAAGGGAGTCAGTAAATTACTCATAAAACAAACCACAGGTGCCTGAAATGCAGGATAGTAATTTTTGTAGGCTCAGGTGGTTTATGCAGTCTTCAGCATTCCTTGTTGGAATTATAGCCCCACAATTCAAATAGCTCCTGCTTCCTTGAAACACACATAGCATGGGTATGAATTCCAAATCCTGCCCCTTGGTGGAACCATGTATCTTCACTGTTGAATGCTTCTGCTGCCCAATAAAGTCACTTGTTGGCATCTTCAGTGTTAGGTATCGTAATTTCATATTACTAAAAACACCCAGATATTTCTTTGTATCACTTGGTCAAAGCTATACACATTGAAATGTTATAGATTTCTTATAACTTCATTACTGGGCTGGTGGTGTGAATGAAAGCACTCACTGTATAAACCACTCAGACACCATGACAGACAGAAAGAGCTGGCTACCAAAGGTTGGTCTCTGATCTCCACATGTGTGCTGGGTCTCAGAGCCCCCTCCATACCATACCATACCATACCATACCATACCATACCATACCATACCATACACAGACACACACACACACATACACACAAATAGTAAGCAGTGTTAAACACCTTTAGAAGTAATTTGCTCTTAGCTATTGACTCTTGGCTATAGGAAACAGAGTGAGGTTAGAGACTCTCCAGTCGCTTAAGTGGATATCCTCTAGTCACAAGAGGCATCTGCATACAGAGACAGAGGGAGAAATTCCCCGGTAGTAGGAGATAATGAGCCTTCTCTTATTTTCCCCTCTCCTTATTTTTCCTATAAGATGAATTCCAATTCATAGTAATGTGATGTTGGTTTGGGTCCTCTTTCCTATGCTATCTTCTGTGTGTAATGAGTATCTCACAAACAGGCATAATATGTGCAACCGTACAGCAGCTCTTGGGGTTTGTTTTTCCCTCCAAAGTTGGATGGTGTACCAGGAAAGCCTCATTAAGTGTGTGCTATGTTTACTCTTAGACAATGAAGAGCTGAGAGGCAAATCTCTACTTCTTCAAAATGTTTGCTGTTCTATTATTATTAACCAATTATACATCTAATCAAATGGTTAACTTGACCAACCCTCATCTGCTGCACTTCGGTCTCCATCTAAAGAGGAACATCTTTCTTTGTTCTCTCAGTTTCCTGTCCTGCTTTACATGTGCTATCCTGTGCATGCCCTGACTACCCCAGCTTTTAGTCACACCTCTTGATTGTTCTCAAATTAAAATAGAAGAATCGTTTTGAAGATTGTAGATATTTACAGATGTGTATGGATGGCTTTCTGGGGGAACCTTCACAGTTCCCTTGAAGACACCCTAGTCCTGGAAATTTATATATTTTATAAAACAAGAAGTTGTGCCTCTGGCTGCTCTGAGATGCTGTTGCTCCTGGCTTGGATTGTACCACTCTTCTAAACTCCTCTCTGAGAGCGTCTGTCTCTCATATGATGCCACTCAGAACTGCAGAGTGGTGAGACATCTATTTGAAAAATTTGAGAGAATGATGTCATTCAAGAGTAATATTTTCTTTTCCCCAAATAATGATGGTGTGATAGATTTTTATCTATCTTTATGTTAAAACAAGACATACCAACAATATTGACTTTTCACCAAACTCACGTTTTATGGCTTGGCTGATGGGAGTGGGCTTAGCTGGCACCCACTGTCTGTGGTTCTCAGTTAAGGGTGAGTTCACAGTACCCCTTTTACATCTAATAAAACATAGCATGGACAAAGGAAGCCAATACTTTCTGGGCAGGCCTGACAGTCTCTAAGTGGGTAGGCCTTTGGCACTGGTTCTTTCCAGGCTCAGTGTGGGAGGCAGCAAGGCTCTGCTCCACCAGCCCCACCTCTCTCTTTCTCCGCACGGCACCTTTTGCTTTCTTTACCATTGCTAGGTAATAGAATGAAAATTCCCCATTAACCTAAGTAACTGGTTACTGCAGCCAGACCTTGTCTCTGATGTGAGATTCAGGGTACTCTGAGATTCTTTAGCAAGCTGGCTAGCTGCAGTCACTGAATCATGTTCAAGGAGATAGCCTGCTCCAGAAAATAAAGTAGAGAATGGTTGAGAAAGGGTTCTGATATTTCCAACATCTGACATCAGCATCTGGCTTCTGCATCCACTTGTGTATATATGTGGTCACAGCCATGTGCAACACACACACACACACACACACACACACACACACACACACACACACACACACAAACATATACACACACACATACACACACAGAGGCTGGTAATTCAGGTGTTTAATCCCAGCTATTTGGAAGTGGAGGCAGGAGGATTGCTTCAGGGCTTCTTGGGCAACTTAGCAAGACCCTATCTAAAAAACTCAAAAAGTTAAATCAAAAGGCTGTGGACGAAGTTCATGGTGGAGTGCTTGCCTAGCGTATGTGAGGCCCCTTGTGCCACAGGCAAAGGAAGATTGCTGAGCAGCATGTCCCTGGGGAGGGCAGTGTGTTCCAATACCTGCTCCCTCTTTTCTGTTTTCATTGCTGTTCTGAACTTGGGGCCCACTGACCTATGTTCATAGCCCTTCCTGTTGGCTCATTTGCTGGCTTCTCGCCATTTTAACAGTAGACTTAAATCCATAGCCTTCTTGTCAAATCTAATACCAAAGTCTTAAAGTTTTCATTCTCTGTGTGTCCCATGGGAACTTTCTTCCCATGGGTTTTGTTCTCCATCTAGATAACCTACTGCTAAAGTTTGCTTCAGCCTCCTTGTTGCCTTAATGTCTCAGCTCAGGGCTTCCATTCTGTCTCCATATCTGTGCTCACCCAGTTCATCCTCTTCCAAGGAATTTTCCTGCCCCAAGGTTCCATCTTAACTTCTGAAGCAAACACGGTCCATGTGTTTAGATACTACCTAGCCTATGTCTGCACACTTTCTATCCATTCCCAGTGGTACATGTACTACATCTCACTGTATAAATTATACATTTCCAGAAAAAAGTAATGGAGTTTCTGAATTAAAACAAACTACTCCCTTGCTAGATATGTGTGTGTGTGTGTGTGTGTGTGTGTGTGTGTGTGTGTGTGTGTGTGTGTGGTATCAGATTTTGTTGAAGGTAAGGACAGTTAGAAAATAAGGGAAAGAAGCCATGATTGAGTGATTTTCAGGGAGATGGGACTGTGGCAGAGTCTCACTATGTAGCCTAGCCTGTCTCAAACTTTCCAGCTCAAATGATCCCTCTTACTTAGCACCCCATGTAGCTTGTGCAGACTGTGCTATCAATTCTCACTGCTTGAGTGATTAAAAAAACAAAACCATAGAACCTGGTGGTTAGTGACTTATCTAAGCTGTTGTTGAGATTATTTTTAGCTTTGTTCTGTTCAAACTTTTGAAATGATGGGTTCCATTTGCTCCCAGACTCTTGGGCAAAGAAGTTCTTCCTTTTATTTGTCTTAAATTACCCTTTATACTGATGATCCTACTTAAAGCATACGGTCTATATGCTTTTAAAGGTTAGGGCACTATTTAGCCAGACACCCAAATATTTATACACAGAAATCTTCATGAGTGTTGTCTGATTAATGCTTGTCTTCTTGGGAAAGCTGTGAATAATGTCAACATGAACTACATTATCCCTGCTAGAAATTCATCCATTTAGCTTAACTTGCTTGTAACGATACCTGAGAGTCAGGAGCTGTTTATGGAGTGTTTGTTGCAACGCTGTTGTAGCTCATTCATGACGACTGGTACTGCAGAGTCTTCTGCATACCAAGTAGGGAATTCAGCATTAAGTGGGAAATTTAGGTGCTGCTGGAGACCTTCAATATGTGATGGATATAAAAGGGGGAAATGCAACAAGCTTCGGGTGGAGAGAAATTTTAATCCAGCAACATGTCTGCTCTGTCAAATGATCACATCCAAAGACCTTCTAGGTCTATATGATGGAATGTAGACACACCCTGAATTACAGAATGCTCTGGCATACAGAATACAGATATACCCCTAGTACATACCTTTAATCCCTAACAATAAAGGTAAGGTTAGTTTGTAGAAGGAAGCAGCTGTGTTTGAAAGTGGCATCTAATTGAGGGGCAGGCAAAGTGACAAATCAGAGAAAGATTTGACAGAATGAGTCAGAGATAGGATACTCCCAACTCTCACGAGCACAGAGATGTGACCTAAGAGAGAAGTGCAGAGAGAAAGGTGTGTGTGTGTGGCAATTTTAGACTGATATTTTACAATGATGGGGGGCAGAGAAAACAAGCTAGACACAGGCAAAGACAGAATGAGCCAGAGAATAAGAAGGAGCCAGAAGATTAGAACAGATTGCCAAAGCTAGTAGGAGGTCAGGCAGAGCAATTCAGTCAGAAGCTGAGAGAAACCGCATTGAATCCATCAGCTGGGAAGATTAGATTATATGAAGGCTAGAAGCTTCCAGACCTAGGACTAGGGATAGCTAGAGAAGAGAAGGAAGTGCTCTGGGCTCAGCCCAAGCTGTATTCACAAAGTTTGGGTATGGCTCTCATGTCATCACTTCATCTGAGGAAATAAAAGCAACATGTACAATCAGGGAAATCCTTGTTTGGATAAAAAGAAACTTTACGACGACGACGACGACTACTACTACTGCTACTACTAAAATTGAATTGGTAGTTAAAACTATGGTTTTAACCACCTGGCTTGCATTAGTGCTGTTGAGATTTATTAAAGAGTTTGGGAGGTACTTTGAAGCAGGCCAGGAAGGCTGGAGAAAGGCTGAGTTTCCCCGGTGTCCTTGTATTTCATCCAATTCTCTAGATTATTACTATGATTTTTAAATTTTGTGTTGTCACATGACAGAAAATTACATGTATGTATACAAATACATGTATATGTACAAATATGTAATGAATATATCATATATAAATGATATATAAAATTATATATATGTATACTTATATAATCTTAAAAGGCTTGTTTGTTTTTTCTAATTTAATTTTTTTGTGATTATATCATGCTCCTCTTCTCTTTCTTCTCTTCAAACCCTCTCATGTACCTTACCCCTTGTCTCTTTCAAATTCACATCCTCTTTTTTCTTTAATTTCTAGAACATATATATGTGCAGATGAATATGCGTATACTAAATATATAAATACAGTCTGCTCTATCTGTGTAATGTTACTTGTATGTATGTTTTCAGGGATGGCCATTTGATATGAGCCAACAGATTGGTATATTCTTCCTTGAGGAAGACTATTTCTCCTTCTCTTTGAATTCTTTTGTTGCCTGTGGTTATTTGTGTAGGGTTGAGGTCTCATGAGATTTCCCTCTTTTACACTAGCACTCCATTTTCTTAATTAATGATTGATGTGAGAGGGTCCAATCCACTGTCGGTGGTCCATCCTTGGGCAGGTGTTCCTGGCCCAGTTGAGCAGGTTGAGGAAGACGTGGAGATCAAGCTGGTAAGCAGTGTTCTTTTGTTCTCCTGTGGTCTTTCTCAAGTGCCTAACATGCCTTCCTTCTGGAACTTACTGTAAGTATAAGATGAAATGCAGCCCCACCCCCCAACCCCAGGTTGCTTGGTCAGAACCAAATTAGAGCAACTGGAACCAAACTCAAGTCCTGCAGACAATGCATGGTAGAAGCCAGGACACCACCACTCTTCATCTTAGTGTTGAAAAAGACTGGATGGCATCTCTGTTGTTCATCCATCCACTCCATGTAGAAGGGATTTCCAAATAACCCAGCATAGACTGTTTGAGAATGGTACCAGGAGAATAGCCCATTTCTGGCTCATGTCTATTACAATATTGTTGGTGAATTTTCAGAGGCAGCTGCTGTTTTCATTGACCCAACTACTGTCCGCTGGAGCCATAATCAAGGCCTCCATGTGGGTTTCTTTCTTTTCTATTTAAGACATTTTAGACAAGGTCTTATTATGTAGCCCCGAGACTGACTAACTACGTAGAAGCTGGACTGGATTCCTCTGAAGATCCTCCTGCTTCTGCCTTCCTAGTGCTAAGCTTTTAGGCATGGACCCTTCTCACACCTGCTTGGTGCTTGTTTTTGTTTTTAACATTTGATGAGACATTCAGGTTCTCTTCCGCCTTCCCTGCCCTCCTCACTCACAGTCTTGTTCTGTTAACAGCACCTCAGGCCATGTGATTTACATGCCTCTCATTACTTCCGAGCCCTCATCTCCACGCTCTTTCGTCAGGGCTATCCCTGTAGAATGATGGCAGACTTGGTCACACAGACTCTAAATCTCGGTCCCTATCCTGATGTGGGTTTTGATTCACTTGCTGCTGCTCGCCATGTGTGGTCGTGGTGTTGGCTTAGACTGCTCTGGGTTTGGTCTGCTTCTCACTGTGTACATTTGTGGTGTTGGTTTGTGAGGGTGAGGCCCACCTGAAATCTCCATGTTTCTTCATGCCAAGAAGCCAGATCCTCTGAACATCTCTTATCTGATTCTACAATCACAACAGTCATATAGGTCATGCAGTGTTTCCATACAATTTGACTATTTGACACCTGCCTATTATCCCCTGTGCTTGGGGGGGCTCATGTAGCACCATCAGGAGCTTGAGGACAGTGTGACCAATACTATGAGGCTGGGTCTTAGGAAAGTAAAAGTCCCCTTTTAAATATTACTGGTATTGTATGATTTCCCAGTGTTCTGGGTGCTACTACAGTACCCTTGCTCCTGCATCTCCCCTTGTTCCTGTGCTTCACCTGCACTGACAGCTTCCTACTGGTAAGCAGCTGAGTCTGATCAGCGAGTAAAATTACTTTTGTGACAATTCAATATCTACAGTGCTATAATGCTATCTGTGACGCACTCATGTGCGGCAGAGTGGAATAGAGTATACTCCATCTGGATTAGTTAAGATTCATTGGATTATAAGCCCGAGACTTGCTTGGAAGGACTTGATTGTATCTCACAAAGGTTTAGGAAGAATGGCATTTTCTAGGGATACATGGCTGCCCGTGTTTTCCATTTACTTAAAAAAAAAAAAAAGCTAAGAACTTTATTGATTTGCGCTAAGATTTGACTCCAGGTTCCCTGTTTCCCAGTTAGATTTTCTTTCTTCTCCATCTCCTTTCTTAGGATTCTTCTGTAGGATCATAAGATCAAAGGTGACCTTTATTATTATTATTATTACAAATAATCATCCTCCAATTTTATAAAGTAGTATTAACATCTAAGAAAACATTTTTCAATTAGATGCATGTTTAGGAAGAACAGTAACTTTTATTAGCTTATTTTGTGTTGCTGTAGCATAATAACAAATGCTAGGTAACTTATAAGGATAGTTTGAATCTAGTGGCTGTTGGGATCAGTTGGAAACTCAGTAGTCGGATGCTGAAACTCTAGTGAAGACCTCCTAGCTGTCTAGCAACATGGCAGAAATCATAAAGAGGAGCAGCCATCCATAGGGCCAGCCAACTATGCTGGGTGGCCTCACATTGACATAAGGAGAATCCCAGCCCATTCTCTTATTAATCCATCATGGAGGCCAAGCCCCATGACCTAGTCACTTTTCACTAATACCCACTGCTTGACGGTTCTACCTAAATACCATTTTACTTGGGGACTAAGCTTCTAGCACATGACTCTTTAGGGGAAAAAGAATCCCACAGGACAAGTACTGAATAGTTTATATAAAATAAACAACCATTTGTTTATAAGAGACCATATATTACCCATATGCAGATGGACCTTGAGTTATGGTTCAATCTACCATTTTTCAACGTTGTACTGGTATGAAAGTGATGTGCATTTTATTGAAATCATATTTTGAATTTTTAATGTTGATCTTTTTCTGGAGTATTACTATGTAGACAATACTCTCTCAAGATGTATTGTCCAATACAGTAGCCACACTTGCCTCCTGAATACTTAAAATGTAACTCCAGCAAGGGAGGCATTTTGAAATACAAATGAAAAAAGATAAACATGGCTAGTGGCTTCCATATTGAACAATGACATTCTAGAATACAAGGGCTAGATGAATGTCCTGGTAGGGACAGATACGATCAGGTGTGACTTTCATGAATTCTGCATTAGAAGAATTATTAATATGAAGCCATCCCTATGCAATGCCAGAATAGTTAACCAAGTTAAAAAAATAAACCAGTCAAATTTTACATTCAGTAGATTTAGAATCAAATGGTCGTGGAAGCAGTCTTTTCTGTTGTGAACGTACTAGTGGGATCAGAGAGGATGCTATGTTAAGAGCCCCTGTGCCCCGCATATATTTTGATATATCAATACAAAGCAATAGTAAATAAGATACTGTTTTATGAAGGTTCTTCTCTTCCCTTAGATTATTCACATATGTGGTTGCATTTTTGTAAGATTTCTGACATTTCATTTACATTTTAAGAATGTAATAACTTAAAAAAATATCTGTTCGCGTTCATTTGCCTGTCACTAGTTAAGTTGCAAATGATGTGGGAGCTAACAGGGGAATCTTAAATCTTTCATTAGCACAGGCTGATCTCTCGAGGGGCTGTCACTTGCACCTTGGATATATTCCAAGTCCAGGAGGATCTTTTTCGACATTCCTAAAGACAAAACCAATTCTCGGAGCTCCTCACAGGTCTATTCTCTTGAGAACCGAACTTGGGTTATAGCGGAAAGGGAGCACACCATCTGTTCCCAGCTTAGACCTGCCTCCCCGCTATTCCTTGGAGCCCAGGTTGGTTTCACAGTTGATCTGGTCCAAGATTTCATTATGGCTCCACCCCCTGCCCTCTGTACCCCCCCCCCACGTCCCGCTCCCCGGAAAGAAGTACCCCAGGGAACAGTCTGTAGTCTTTCTCCTTTCTTACACCAGAGCTTGTTAGGCGAGTTAGGCAGGGAGTCCAAACCCAGGTTGGTGCTCTAGGATAAGTGAAAGAAACTAAGACCAGATTTTGTCTTCCCTCTTCCCTTCTGTCTTCCTGAGGCTAAGGGTACAGTGTAGATGCTCTTGGGCTGCTTCTAACTTAGACGGAACTAGCCTGATTCCAAGAGTCAGTGGTGTGAATGTGAGCAGCAGGAGGTACTGTTTTCTGGTTCTTCGCAGCAGTGGACTCTCTTAGTACACATCTTCTGAGAAGCATCAGGATAGGACCCTATGCTACCACAAGAGGGCAGCAAATGATTTGCAATCTGGTTTTGTTTCCTTTAAAAAATCATTTTGCTTTGCTTCCAGAGAGCTTCTATTTAGTCAAGAAATAAAAATTTGCTCCTGATGGGAGGGATGGGACCTGGGTCTCATTTCCCCGCACATTCTTGTTAGCACAGCTTATCACTGGAGCGTGGCAAGTGTGGGATGGTGGTCTCCCAGCCCAGAGATGAGTGGAGATGGTGCCTCTTTGTATGCTCAGCTTTTGAGGTCAGGGTTTATTCCCAGAGAAAGGAAGGCTTTTACACTGCATCTGGTAGAACAAAATACATCTTATTGTTTTAACACCCGTTGTTCCTAAAGATCCTTCATACCACACTGCTTACCAAATTATTAGATGCTAATCAGTTGACAATTTACTTACCTAGGAGGCTGAAGAGGGTATCGTGTTGGAAGAGTCTTTTCCTTGTTGGTCGTAGGGTTGAATGTTGTCCTGTGACTGAGTATATATCATCACTACTGTGTCCTGGTCGTGGAAGGCACAGACAGGCTGAGGTTGAATTATGAGTTTGGCCCTTCTGTGACATCCTTTCATTTCCCATCTCTATGCCCTTCTGTCTCATGGGAGGGTCCTTCTATAGTCTCCAAATTCAAACCAATGAATATTTATTAGGTACTTCTACAGGAAAATCATTGGGTACACGCCTTAAGGGACATAAAATAATACCCACAATAACTTATGTATTAGATATGTGTGCTTAGTTGATTTGCTGACATTTCATTATCCCCAAACAATCCTATAAACTAGGCATTATTTCAGATATACAAATGGAGACATAGAGGCTGTGGGCTGTTAAACAGTTGTCACTTAGCTTGTCAACAGGAGGAATAGGACCTTGAATGCAGATCTCACTGACTATAGACCCCTAGTCACACTGCTATGTTCTTGGAATGGCACTTAGTACCAAATATCTTCTAAGTTAATACAGTGGCTGTCTGACATGGGTGCATAGATCAAGTATCTAGGGAGCTTTTAAATTCCCATGTCAGCATCCTAGCCAACGAGGTAGGTGTGTGTGTGTGTGTGTATGTGTGTGTGTGTGTGTGTGTGTATTTGAGAGGGAGGAAAATGGAATTCCAGGTATTGGCATTTTGTAAAGATTTCCATGTGATATGGAATCAGGGCTAAAAGCCCCGCTTTGGTGGATGGAAAAGGGTGCAGTATATGAAGCCCAGACATGAAAAGAAAGAGAGAAGTGTGTTTGCGTGTTTTGGGATTGCTTGTTTGTTAGTGTCGTTTGGCCTACCCTAGCACGTAGGTGACTATTCCTGTAGAGGTTGTTCACATGCATGTAGTAGTACCCTCATCTGATAACAGTTATACATTGCTAATTGCTGTCTGTCTTTATGTACCACTTTTTAGTTTATCCACTTATATTATCCCTGTTATTATTATTACAATTATATGCTAACCATATAAATGGGTTCATTGTCCATCTCAGCACAACTTAGAGTTCGAACTTACCTTGCTGTTAAGCTTAAAGATGGTAGGTTCTAAGATGCATTTTATATATGGTAAGAGACAAAGGAAAACACTACTAATTAACTAGAAATCATCCTAAGTTATGATTTTGCAGAGATAGTGAAAATAAAACCAACCCACATGTCTTAAAGCTAATGAGCACAGTGCTGTTGTTCCTGATGATCGAAAAGGAAGTGGGCTCAGAAAGCCTCAAGTCGTGTGTTCGCATTGCTCAATTAGGAAGAACAAAGTACGAGAATTTACCACGACAATACCATTTTTCATAATTATAATTTTAAATGAAAATATTAAATTTCATATAGATATACCCTAATTACTTTAATTGCTCCCCTAATTTTAGTTGATCTTATTGTGATGTGTGCTTTGTGTGTGTTTATGTGTCTATGTATGATGTATGCATATGTGTGTGTGTGGCCTGTGCACATGCCAGAGGAGGACATCTGGCATATTTTATCACTCCATTTCATTCCCTGAGACAGTGCCTCTCTCTATAGCTAGGATGGTGACCAGCAAGCCTGAGTGGCACTTCCGTCTCTGCTTTGTTCTCCCTATGCTGGTGTTACTGGCGTGCACTTAACCATGCCTGGTTTTTTATCTGGGTTCTTGAGATTCGAACCCATGCTTATGCATGCTTATACAGTAAGCAATATTTCCCATGGAGCAATCTCCCCACACCTGATGTGTGTTTTGGCTTGTGTGCTTTCCTTGGTTATTGACAACTATGGATAAAGTGCTAATTTGAAGCCGGAGAGGTTGCTAAGATTATTCAGTTCTGAGGGAGCCAGTGTTCTTCACTGCAAATGTTAAGACTTTCCTCTCTCGTGAATCTGGAGACAGTGGCTCTTCAACAAATAACCTGGTTGGTTTCTTGAAGAGTTGCCTTCTTTTCTGTAATGTGACACGGTTGGAATTTAATCTCCATGAGATTATCATGTTTTGTTTTTGGTAGAGCTCTTGTCTCAGCTGTTGGCTCTTGGAAAGGGAACAGCAAGTCCACTGTTGGGGCAAATGGAAAGACAGACACTAGCCCCAGGACATTGCATCTGCTGGAGGATGGGTCCTGCATTCTGACCTCTTAACAGTAGCACCTGCTACAGAGCCCATCAACCATGAATGTGGTGTGAGCCGCTATAAGAAGAAGGGGATGGGAGGAAACCTAGATAAGCCCATATAATATAAAATCTAGATAAGCCCCTATAATATAAAACAGAAAAGCAAAAAAGTAAGATCTTCCTACATACATACTGCTTCACATACTGTGGGAGATGAGGCCAATTGTAACAGGAAAAACTTGCGAACTGAAATTGTGATAAGCTCACTAAGAAAAGCTTTCAGGGTGTTAATAAACGGTGAGAGATTTAGGAATGGGGAGGCTGTTGTCTGGAACTGAAATCTCAGACATCTATGTGTGAGGAGATCCTTGCTCAGTGATCCTGATAAAATGTAGATTCTTATAAGATTCTTATAGGCCCGACAATCTCCATCCTTAACAAGGTCTCAGGTGTTGTATGCAGATACCTCCTGTCCTGGAAGAATCTTGCAGAAAGGAGGGCATGAGAGACCGGGATATTCAGAGGTGGTGCTGATCCATACAGCAAACAGGGTCTTGTTTCTTTAAGCCTCTCATTCAGTCTTATCCTAGTGTGTTAGGATTCCATCTCACTTAGCAGCCTCCCTCAGGTAGTCTCAGAAGGAGGTAGGGAACTTTCTAAAGTTTGAAGCAACTTTGAGATTGTGAACAGATGTTTCTGTTATCCGAAATTTGTTTAAGGGACCTCCAAACTGTTAACAAAAATAAGAAATTCTTGAACACACCAAAGAAGATCCCTCACTTAAGGTTGTTACTTAATCTCATTTTCCTGAAATGCTGTGGTTTTTATTTCCCTAGGCAAATATAGTGAGAAGTCCGTGTTCTGGGTGGTTACTGCCACCTCTGGTATGAGCTCCTAGACCTCCCTGCACAACACTGCCCATCTGGGGGAATAAAGATGAGGACATTATCTCTCTAGGATATGGTCGAGGAGAAGAATTTTATTGAAGGGACGAAGGAAGTACAGGCAGAGATGGCTGGAAGAGTCCAGACTGAACTGGGGCTCAAATGGCTCAGTATTGGAGCTTCAGATCACTGGCCTTTATTGGAGCTAAGCAAAGCTCTGTGTCTCCACCCAAGATTGCTGGGCCTCCTTCATGGTAAGAGGTATCGACAGGCAGTAACAGGAGGGAAATGCCCCCAGCCAACCCCAGCCCCTGTTCAGACAGACAGTATCTCCTTTTATCACATCTTGTCCATCAGTATCTGGGAGATGGCAGTTAGGGTCTACAATGATATCATTGGAGCCCACTGGGTAGTCTTTGTTTTATAGCAGTTACTCGAGAGCTTTATGAACTGTGGTGTGATGCCTCTGTTGTACAGAAAGTCTTGATTTGTAACACTCATTTACCAGATAATTGTTTTCTTCAGTCTTACACTGAGGTGAACCATGCCATGGAAAACTAATACTGTATCTCCTTCCTGTATTGTGGTCTAGCTTAGATAAGGAAACATGATTTCAGATCTTATCCAAAGCCTATGCAAACTACTTTGGTTGAGAAAATTAGTCTGTAAATCTTATGGAGTCCAGGATTTTCTTGGGCACTTACATGGTTTCAGGTGGGTCAAGAAATATTGATATAGTCTGTCCTTAAAATTACAACACAGGTCTCCGAAGCCAGCTGGTAATTGCAAATACTAGAAATGTTATGAAATGGAAAGAGATCCTGTGAACTCTATGAGGACTTTCTGTCCCGAGGATTGAACTTAAGGCTTTATGTATGCAAGGCAAGCACGATATCACTGAGCTATGTCCCAGGCCTTTAAACTGTTTTGAGACAGAGTCTCACTATGAAGCCTTGAACTTGTGATCCTCCTCTATCTGTCTTCTGGGTGAATGGATACAGGCCTCTGCCCCTGTGCCTGGCTTATAAAAGAACTACTGTTTCATTTCCAGTTGAGTTTTAAGATCTGCCTTCTCTGATGACAAAACACACTTTGTCCCCTGTCCAGCCTTCACCAGAGCACGTTGCTTTTGCCTGTTCTTTGGGAGCCAAAGTTGAAGGCAGTCAGACTGGCTTGGTGAACTTCTGCATGTGACAAATTCGGTAGTGCTGAGCAGTATGGGGTACTTATGGTAGTCAGGTACAGAAAAGCAACAGTAGTACACACACTGCTGATACCTTGATCCTCTAGGGGTCAAAACAATGAAAATTTCTCCCGCTATCGTATATCCACATCATTCTTGGCTTTGTGTAACCTCCACATAATGCATTTCCCTCAGCTGAGATAAAAATAGATTTCTCATTCTCACTGCCCAGTGGAAGAAACAGGCTCAAAGAGGAAAGGTTTCTAACTTCTTGGCATTGGGAGAATCTGTTGGTACAACTGACTTTAACAGCACCCAAAATGACCTAGCGGGCCTTCACCTCCAACCCTGTCTATCTCCTTTTGCTCCTCTGTCTTGTTCACCAAACCTTTTTTCTCTTAAGGGATTCAGAGATGGGGATGGGGATAGAAGGAGAAGGAGTAGAATAAAGAAGGAGTATAAATTCAGGCGAATACAGTAAAGTTGTTTCATCATGACTTGCCAGGCTTCAACATAAGAAACTATAACCTACATGTATGTATGTATGTATGTATGTATGTATGTATGTATGTATGTATGTGTATATGTATAGTGTTTGTGAGTGTTTTGTCTTCATGGATTTAAGTTCACATGTGCATGCAGTGACCAAGGAGGCCAGAAGAGGGTATTAGATCTTGTGGAGCTGGAGATGCAGCTGGTGAGCTAGCCTGAGGGAAGCTGGGAATCAAGCCCAGGTCCTTTGAAAGAGCAGACAGAATGCTTAATCACTGAGCGACCTTGCCAGCTTCTTATGGACACTATCTTTTAAAAAATTATTTTTAGTTTTAAAATTATGTCCATGCATATTTGTCTGTGTAGGGTTATGTGCACATGAGTGAAGTTGCTCCCAGAGACCAAAAGAATGCCTTGGATCCTCTGGACCTAGAGTTACAGGGAGTTGTGAGCTGTCTGATGTGGATTCTGGGAAGTGAATTTAGGTTCTCTATGAGACCAGTATATGCTTTTTAAAAACATTTTAATTTGTGAATCTGTATATGAGCATGTGTGTGCACACATGCGCATGTGCTCGTGCTTGGGAGGGCCAGAGCACCAGATTCCATGGAGCTGGAGTTCTCCCTGTTTGTGAGCTGCCAGACTGGAAACGGCCTGCTCAAGTGACTTGGAGAAAGCAGGTGAAGGAGAGGGTATCTGGGGCCGCAGGCAGACTGCAGTGGTGTGGAAGGCACAGGGTGGAGTGGATACTAAAGAGAGGTCTTTCTCTTCTGTCAGAACATCCACACGTGATCTGTCTCCTGTCTTTTGTTTTCCTCAGCTGTCAGGAGGCAGACTTTTGGGGCAGCCTATCTTTCACTTTCTTAGTTCTATAGACTGCCTCGAGGGTAAGGATGCTGCAGCAGCGTGCCTCACAAGTGTGGGCTGAGGTATCACAGACCCTGGTTCTGGAAAAACAAGCATTCCTTCTTAAGCCTTTTCTAGGAACTTTGGCTTGCAAGGCAGCTCGTCTCCTTTCTTTGAGATGGGGCTTATTTGCTAAGCAAAGGCAGCACCATCACATCTTGCGGATGCTTGGAGCAAACATCAGTAGCAAATGATCCTCTTAAGCAAGTGCAAGCGGCTGCAGGCAACGCTGGGGGCTAAGCGTACAGAATGGACTAAAACCGAAACAACCGCTCAACCTCAATGCCACCGAGCATTGGAGGGACCCTTCAGAATACTGATGTGGGGAAGGCTTTTCAAACAAACAGCTGACGGACTGGGAGAGGGGCTGCATTCCATATGAGCAAACCTCTTGCATTTTGGGGCACCAACTCATGACTTCCTCATTGTCTGGCTACTGAAAGACTCAGCTACTGGGGACCTGGATAAGGGTATCAGAGGCGTGGACCTGAGCTAGAAAAAACAAACAAACCAGAAACAATATAAACCACCATCAATATTTCACTCTACCTATTGCTAGGGCAAAGTGGTCTATGCTTAGGGTTTGGAAAAGGAACCCTTGGAGATTTTCATGCAATCCCTGATCAGTCTTGGCATTCATGTCTGTTCCTTTAGGAACTCTCTTTTTGACAGAAGCCTAGGATAGGCCTTATAACACAGAGAGGAAGTTAGGGAAGGCTGATGCCCAGATGAACATGTGTTACTATGATAGTAGGGCCAGTGTAATTGGGACTACACAGGCATTCACACTTCTCCTTCATAAGGTATTTGTGGAATGGCTGTGTTTACATGACTGTTGTAGTGGTCTCTGGGGCTTGATGTTTATGCTCAGTTCCCTTTTAAGTGGCATCATTAGAAACCTGTTTTCTTCCCAACCTGTCTGGTTCCTAGTTTATCTTATTTTACGCTGTATTTCTTCTCCTGCAGGATAGGTCTTCCTGAACAAACCAGGTCTACTTCTACCTCCAGACAGAGATTCAAGGAGTTTAAGAATTTGTACCAGATGGGTTCTCGGCATGAGTCCAGTCCTGATATCATGTCCCAATTCTGATAACTGAAGTAGGGAACAGTCCCTAGAAGACCTCACACTGTGCCCTAGGTAAAAGGTGAGTTTCGCAAGTCTCCTCTCCAAGGCTACATGAGCAGTAACAACAATCAGAGGAGAGAGACTCTGTAGTTGGCTGAATGTCTACAAACTGTGCAAGGATTCTTAGAGAGATGGTTTTTTGCCAATTTTCATCCATGCTAGGGTAGGATTTTGTATGATGCAGCTGCCTTAAAGTCACCCATGCTCCTGTCTATAACCCTAATGAGCTCATTCGTTCACTAAGGTGAACTTAGATGGAAGCATTTTTTGGTATGCTGTTGGTGTCCTATCTGGAATGAAGAAAAGTTTGCTCATGTCTTCCTAGAAATGTCACTCAATGGGAACTAAAGAAACATTTACTGTTTTCACCTTGTATAAAAAGAGACATTCGTGGTCATTTTCTTTTTAGTTTTTGTATTATTTGCTTATGCATAAGATTTTCTTTCAGTAATCTTAAACTTAGCTTGGTTCTTCCAGCATTAGGAGCTCTGCTCTCTTCTTTAAATTCAAAATAAATATTTTATTATTTAAATTTTTTATTAATCATTCCATTTGTTTACATCTCAAATGATATCCCCCCTCCTGGTTACTCCTCCACAACTCCCAATCCCATCTGCCCTCTCCCCGCTCCCCTTTGCCTCTATGAGGATGCTCCCCCCCATTCACTCCAGCATCCCTCTACCCTGGGGCATCAAACCTCCACAGGACCAAGGACCTCTCCTCCCACTGATGCCAGAGGAACTGTGCTTTTACTGGACTCTCTCTAGTCTCTTTCTGCCTGGGAAACTTTCGCCCTTCTGCTGATGTGGAGACTGAGTCTCTTACATCCCACATGTTTCCTGATTTTCTGCCTTGGTAGATAACACGATTTCTCATTTTGGTTCCCACTCAGAAGTTCACCCATCCATCTGCCAATACATTCACCCATGCATCTGTTCATGCATTCACTCATGCATATGTTCATGCACTCACCCATGAATATGGTCAAGCATTCACCCATGAATATGGTCATACATTCACCCATGTATCTGCCCATGCATTCATCCATGTATCTGCCCATGCATTCTTCCATATATCTGCCCATGCATTCTTCCATGAATCTGCCCATGCATTCACCCATGTATCTGCCCATGCATTCATCCATGTATCTGCCCATGCATTCACCCATGTATCTGCCCATGCATTCACCCATGTATCTGCCCATGCATTCATCCATGTATCTGCCCATGCATTCTTCCATGAATCTGCCCATGCATTCACCCATGTATCTGCCCATGCATTCACCCATGTATCTGCCCATGCATTCACCCATGTATCTGCCCATGCATTCACCCATGTATCTGCCCATGCATTCACCCATGTATCTGCCCATGCATTCACCCATGTATCTGCCCATGCATTCACCCATGTATCTGCCCATGCATTCATCCATGTATCTGCCCATGCATTCTTCCATGAATCTGCCCATGCATTCACCCATGTATCTGCCCATGCATTCACCCATGTATCTGCCCATGCATTCACCCATGTATCTGCCCATGCATTCACCCATGTATCTGCCCATGCATTCATCCATGTATCTGCCCATGCATTCTTCCATGAATCTACCCATGCATTCACCCATGTATCTGCCCATGCATTCATCCATGTATCTGCCCATGCATTCTTCCATGAATCTACCCATGCATTCACCCATGTATCTGCCCATGCATTCACCCATGTATCTGCCCATGCATTCACCCATGTATCTGCCCATGCATTCACCCATGTATCTGCCCATGCATTCACCCATGTATCTGCCCATGCATTCACCCATGTATCTGCCCATGCATTCATCCACGTATCCATTCATGCATTCATCCATGTATCTGCTCATGTATTCACCCATGTATCTGCCCATGCATTCACCTATGTATCTGCCCATGCATTCATCCATGTATCTGCCCATGCATTCACCCATGTATCTGCCCATGCATTCATCCACGTATCCATTCATGCATTCATCCATGTATCTGCTCATGTATTCACCCATGTATCCATCCATGCATTTTTCCATCCATCAATGAGTTAATGAGTGAGTAGATATGGCTGGCATTCATCTTCTGTGACTTTGTTCTTCAGAGATCACTTCACCCCTGGCAACATGGATTTCCTTTTTGTGATTGAAATAAGGCCTGCCTTTAAATGCTGTTGAGAGCATCCGACGTGGTGCTTGCTTTCTCAGTGTCAATTCTTTCTAGCTTCCCTATTGTGTTGTCCCTTCACTGTAACTTGTTTGCTTACATATGACAGAACTCTGCATTCAGTTTTCAGGTATTTTTAAAATCACTTTGATCATTATCGTGAAATGTTTAGCTAACATTTAAATCCAATTACTATTAGAACTCCATGACATTTCTTTAACTTTTTATTAAGACACAGCATCAAATTAATGTAAACATGAAGACATTGTTTCAGTATGTTCAAATTACTTCTCAGGTGTATATCTAGTTCTTATTATTCCCACTCTAGTTTTGTCTTGATGAATTTTAATATTATATCCCAAGACATTTTGTATCACTTTGTTAAAATATCTCATATTTTAAAGACTTCTATGAATGGGAAAAAAACAAGGTAAAAAATTGTCATACTAATTCACTTCAAGGAATAAGTAAACTAGAAAGTTAATTGCTCTGTTCTCTGTCTTCAGGTGACTCAACAGGTGACTGTGTAAGCTTTGCAAATCATCACACTCTTTAAAGTTCTTCCTTGTGAAGTTATAGATAGTCTCAAAACAATAAAATGAAGGAAAATGTTGAAAATCTTAAGAAATTTAATACATCTATTTTGTTTATGGGAGTAGGAAAAGACATTTGGTGATATGAAATTCTAGTAAAATAATTTTTCTTACTTAAAATAAGGGCATGAATAATAAATTGGTCCAAGTGCAACTGAAATACTAAACTTAGTGAAGTGGTCAAATATGAAACACTGAAGGGAGGGGAAATAAGTACATTTGGAGGAAGATTATTTGAATAAGGGTGACGTTCTAGACAAGTGTTACACTGAAGGTGTTTGAAGACAAGTAGATCCCAGACGTGTAGTGGGCACTCTTCATCGTGTCTAGACAGAGTGCTCTAAATGAGCACTGGATGGTCCTCTGGGCAGACGTTAGATGAGGTGGCTGGAAGACAGTCCTGTTATCTCCAGTCCTCCTGCCTTAACTCTGCAGCAACTCACTTGATTTCCAATGAAATGCTTCTCTCAGTCAGTCTGTGACCTGCATGCCATCTTTAGGCTGGATTGCACTGCCCACTCTGCCTTCCCCCTCTATCGTCTTATCTAGTGTCTTCTGAACTGCATGTCCCTTCACATCTGAATGATTATGTTTGAAAATGCTCGACATTTTCTCTATTGTGTCCTGTGCTCCCACTCTCTCTAGGATATGAGAATATAGAGTTAAAGAACCTCAAACATTTATTTCAGGCAGCAAGGTAAGATGAATTCCTTCCTATATGTGCTATGTATTAGAGCACACTTGAGAAAGCACCTTTAAGCATATAAACACAGACAGACAGACAGACACACAAATACACACACACACACACACACACACACACACTTTTCAAAAATATTTCACATACATTCACTCTAAGTAGTAATATATGATGTTTAAAAAACTCCAAATTTGCCATGGGCTCTAATTGGTTTAGTTTCTTCTGCTTTAAAAAGTAATTGTTTACTTAGGACCTGTCTGCAGACTGGTGTTGTTCTTTGTGTTCTGTAAGCTGAGGGGTCTGCAACCCTATAGGTGGATCAACATTATGAACTAACCAGTACCCCGGAGCTCATGTCTCTAGCTGCATATGTATCAGAAGATGGCCTAGTCAGCCATCACTGGAAAGAGAGGCCCATTGGACTTGCAAACTTTATATGCCCCAGTACAGGGGAACACCAGGACCAAGAAGTGGGAGTGGGTGGGTAGGGGAGTGGGAGGGGGAGGGTATGGGGGACTTTGGGAATAGCATTGGAAATGTAAATGAAGAAAATACCTAATAAAAAAAAGAATGATGTATGCTATTTATTATGGAATAGCACCAAAGTATGTTATATGTTATGTATGGTTATGGTCACTGATCTTTGTCAGACTTAAAATGACATTAGGTTCTACTTAGTAAGCCCACACTAATGGAATAGTAGTTTTCAAACTTGGATGCTACACCTTAGAATCACCTAGGAAGCTTTAATTTGGTGTCCTAATTCCACACCCAAAATTGATTGTATGAAACTCTAGCAGATGGTACCCAACCATCATATTTTTTAATAGATTTATTTATTTATTTTATGTATGTGAGTACACTGTAGCTATACAGATGGTTGTGAGCCTTCATGTGGTTGTTGGAAATTGAATTTTAGGACCTCTGCTTGCTCCGGTCAGCTCTGCTCACTGAGTCCCTACTTGCTCTGGCCCAAAGATTTATTTATTATTATACATAAGTACACTGTAGCTGTCTTTAGACACACCAGAAGAGGGCATCAGATCTCATGTAAGCCACCATGTGGTTGCTGGGATTTGAACTTGGGAACTTCGGAAGAACAGTTAGTGCTCTTACCTGCTGAGCCATCTCGCCAGCCCCCCCTCCCCCCTTCATATGTTTTTAAATGTTCCTTAGTTGATCCCAAACTAGTGATGTTTGAAAACCCTGATGTAAGGCCACACCAAGGAGAGATTGGTCTGTGGACCAGCAGTGTGGGGAGTTACTGGTAGCTTGTTGGCACTCTCAAGCCTCATTTTGTTCTTTCTGAATCAGAATTTGCATTTTGTCAAGATGCCAAGATATTTCCATATGCAAAGTTGTTGGAGCATGCATAGACATTAAAGGGCACGCTGCTAACAATTTTAGCCATTCATTCATAAGCAGTTGATTAAGCTCCCAGAGTACATCACACAAGCAAGGGATGAATCCACGCTGCTTACCAAGTGGTACTCCATCATTATTTTAGGAGGGAATTGGGGGCTCTGTGCAGGTCAAGTACTTCCAAATAGGGTCAGGCCAGATTTGAACTCTGGGCTCTGTTGCTCCAAAGTAGAACCTTTCTCACAATGCTACACTGCTTCAGAGTGTAGTATAGTTTTTGATTTTTTTTAATATTAAACTAAGTAAGTAATACTTTCTAAATGTTCATCCTACTGATAAAATATTTTAACCCAATTATCAAGAATGAGATTGAGACAGGCTACTTGGTGAAACAAGTAGTTTGGGGATAGTTGCCCAGTGAAGTGAGGAGTTGTTTTTTAGTTACTAATGCAGGAACCAAGAGACAATACAAAACGATACCCCCTTGGTTATAAGTGAGTCCTGGGGGACATGCCGAATATTCATTTTAAAGAGGGAATGTTCTCAGTTAGTTATGTTGGGGCTGTAGAGAGCCTGACTTCAGGTCTGGGAAACCATAGTTGCCTGTAGGGTAGTTTCATCTAATTCTACAGGCACTCTTGTCTTCTTGACTGCCTCAGGGGCATGATTCTGAGGCTACTTATTGGAAGATTTTGTGTAAGCAATTCACAAGGCCTGTAGTAGCCAGGATGTGAGGGATATTTGATATGACTGGAAATATGCTTAGTGATGTATATTGTATGTAGTAGTATTACTTTAGCCAAATAACAGGAATGATCTGTCACTGTACCTCTTCACATGCCTAACTCTGGGCTGTCTTGTAGCAGTTTCCTTCTCTAATCCAAGTTAGTTCTAATGGATCATTTCTAAGTTATATTAAATATAATAAAGTGGAATCAGAAATACAAACTGTAGCTTTTCATGTAATTCTAAGTAATTTAAAATCATACATGTGCAACAGCTTTTAAGATTATTCCTTAAAATTTGGTTCTTCAGATACATCCTAACATCAGCATTATCTCTTTGGACATTCTACTTTTTCGGCTTTTATATGAACATTGTTCTCTATAAACCCTTGTTCTGTGTGTAAGACTTCTTTCAGGATCTGTTTCATAAGTAGAGATGGTGAATCAAAGATTATGAGGATTAAGATTGGAAAGGAAATATATTCACTTACAATGAGAAATCCAATTCATCAAAAAGACTATCCGGCAGTGCATTCACTGTGTGTCATAAGAAATACACGTTTTGAAGACTTATTATGCTCACTGTAAAGTTGCCTTCTAGAGAGGCTACACAAGTGTGAATTTGTGCTCAAGGTAATGTTTGAAGACCAGCTGCCCCTGTAGGACTGTGGACAGAGCATCAGCAAGGTGGAAGTTTATTGGGAGGATGATGGCAGTAAGCCCAAGCTACCTCTGCACCTTTTGATGTTAGCAGACATTGGTGGTCAGTATTTTCTACAAAACCCCAAACTCAAACCAAACCAAAGCAAAGATAAACACCACCACCACCACCACCTGCCATCTCATTAGCAAAACCAAGGACTAAAAGAGGATGGATCAAATTACAGACACATCTAGATCCACTGTCTCTATCGATGCCAATAATTCAGTATAGATTTGTTAAAAATTTTCATTTCCCCCCAAACACGACAAAAGCCATTTTTCTCATTTTGAGGTAGACAGTCGTTTTTTTTTTTTTTTTTTTAATTAGGTATTTTCCTCCTTTATATTTTCAATGCTATCCCAAAGGTCCCCCATACCCACCCCCCCAATCCCCTACCCACCCACTCCCCGTTTTTGGCCCTGGCGTTCCCCTGTACTGGGGCATATAAAGTTTGCAAGTCCAATGGGCCTCTCTTTGCAGTGATGGCCGACTAGGCCATCTTTTGATACATATGCAGCTAGAGACAAGAGCTCCGGGGTACAGGTTAGTTCATATTGTTGTTCCACCTATAGGGTTGCAGTTCCCATTAGCTCCTTGGGTAATTTCTCTAGCTCCTCCATTGGGGGCCTTCTTAAACCTTCTCTCTGGCTCATTTTTTAAGTGGCAAAAATATATGCCTGGGTAGTTTAGAACAAGTCTGTATTCTGAATATATAGCAATTTAGTGTGTGCTTGCCCCACCCACCCACCCTAGAGAACTTTTTAAACCAAATTTTATAAAACATTGAATTTATTACCTTTATATGTGACAATATATTAGCAATTCATCTTCCTTAATGTATCTATCTTATTATTATTTTCTGTACTATTTTTATACTCAGATGTGGATCTATTTGAAAGATAACTTCACATGTGTGGAATTGATACAGCAAATGGCATTCAAACTACACAGTCATCTTACTTCATATAATCAAGGATCACTTCTAAAGTTTCATGTAGATTTGGAGCATTTTGTTAACATTTTAAAGACTTGGAAAGGCTGAGTCACAATAGAACAGTGTATGCAATAGTTCATTCTGCAGCAACTTACTATACATGAAACTCTGGGGGTGAATGCCCAGAGGTGGATTGTTTATATAATTCTTGTTTTTTTTTTTGTTTTTGTTTGGTTTTTGTTTTAAGGAAGGAAGATAGGTATTATACAAGTACCAAAAGAGAAGATGTGATGTATTGGAGGTTTAAAATGTGGAGACTGGATCTTATCTGAGGAATTAACTAAACTCAGAGAAATCAATGTTTCTGTGAAGATGACACCACCCCCCAAACAGTTGGTTAGAGAGGGGGCTAGCAGATATTCAAGGCAGAGGAATAGACTTGTGGGAAACACAGGGCCTAGAAAACTACGGTGGTAGTGACTGAAGCTGGATAGATCGGTAGGGGTCAGCTGACATGAATTTTGTAAGCCAAGATAGAGATTTGGGGTCTTTTTCTAAGCCCAATGGGAACTGAAGATAGAAAGGATCCATCTTCCCTTTTCTGTTCTATGCATGCGTGTGTATGTGCAAATGTACTTACCTTTGTGTACACTCATGGAAGCTAGAGATATGAATGAAGCTTGCAATTTCACCAGGTTGGCTGGCCAGCAAGCCCCTGTGATCTACTCTCCCTTCTCCCTGACTGTGAACAGGTATACGCTACCAACCTTGATTTTATATGGGTAATGAGGATGGAAATTCAGGTCCTCATACTTGTACATGTTACTCACTGAGCCATCTTCCCAGTGAAGTAATATGATCAAATGACATTGCAAAGAGTCTCCCTGCCCTGTGGATCATAGACTGGAAAAGAATGAGATTAGAGTTGTGGGATCCAGCAGGGGTTTCTGTGGCCAGACAAGATTCAGGATGCTTGGGAAAGTCAAGGATAGTGGAGGCAGAGAACTGAGGGAACAGATGGGACATATACAGGGGGACAACCGGGAGGACTTGGATTTAGTGATGGGAGAGAAGTGAGAAGTCCATTTGAAAGAGGGTTGGCTTAGATAACATTCATACTCCTTTGCATGGCTAAGACACTTACACTGCGTGAGCCTTGGCCATATACAGGGCTAAACAAATTGATTTTCTCTGTCTACTCTAAGGAAAAAAAAATGACAATCTTTAATCTCAAGGGTTATTGCTAGTTTCATTGTTTTATACCTAACAAAGATAATCATGCTTGCATATGACTTTTTAATATTTGATGATTATTTATTGCTAACAGCTTTATTAGTATATAAATGATATTTAGCAAGCTTTCATATTTAAAGACTACAATTTTATAAGCTTGATATATGTATATGAGTATGATGCCATCTTCCTAAGCAAGACTGTGAACCCATCCATTATTTCCAATGCCTTCTGTGACCCATTGAGGCATTGCCTTTCTTTTCTATTCCTTTGCAGCAACTCACCTGGCTTTTGATATCTCAGATGATTTTGGATCTTTGTGGAATTTTGTGCAAATAGAATCAGGCAATAGTGTATTCTTTTGTGAGACAAAAGATGTTTGTGTTTTTTTTAATTTGATAAAAATATTTCATAAATATATTATTTTTATTATTAAACCAGTACCAGGAGACTGGTATTAGCTCCAAGGTCAACTATGTAGTTCATATCCACTGTCAGATGCTCTTGTGTATGGCAGTTCATCTCCATGATACAAACATGCAGGGCAGGGTTTTTTCCTGTATCTTGGGTGTGGGGGTTGGGATTATGACCTGAGTTGTCCGAGATGAGTTCCTGATTGCTCACAACAGTATACATGTCAAGAATTCTACTGGCAGGGCAAACAAAAATTGTGTGGGGCTTCCCTTGGTTTCTCGTCAGAATCCAGGGCAGACCTGTGCACAGCAAATTTACATGGGTGGGTGCTGTTGGAGGGATGGCTCAGTGGTTAAGAGCACTTGCTGTTCTTGCAGAGGATCTGGGTTTGGTTCCCAGCATCAGCATAGTAGATGGCAATCATCTGTAACTGCAGTCCTAGTGTCTTCTGGCTTCTGTAGAGTGTTTGCACAGGCATGAACGTGATTCACGTATGTATATGCAGGTAAAAACTTCATACACATAACACAAAACAAATGGATAAACTCTTTACCTCTGACTTGGCCAGAACCACTTGGTTCTGATCCACTTGTTACTTGATGCATCAGGGTGAGCTTTCTTTCAACACAAGTCCTTTGTGTTCCAACTGGTTTGAGAGCTGGGAATGTATCTCGTTGGCAGGACACTTGCTTAGCATGTATAAGACCTTGGGTTCAATTTCTTGCATTAAAACACTAAAGGATGTTAAAAGAATGAAATGAGCCAGGTGTGGGGGTATACACCTGTAGTCCCAGAACTTGGGGGTAGAGGCAGGGGGGTCAGGAGTTCAAGATCATTCTTGACTACATTGAGAGTCGTAAGACAGCATGGGTTCGTGAGACCCTGTCTCCAAAGAGGAGAGATGGCAGTGGAGGGGCTGGAGAGATGGTTCATCTGGTGAAATACCTGCTGCCTAAGCATGCAGACCTGAGTTTAACCCCAGGACCCACACAAAAGCCAGGCAGATATAAAGTCATAAATAAGAACCCTGGGGCTTGATGTCCAGTTAGACAATCTGAATTGGTGTGCTGAGTTTAGTGAGAACCTCTGTCTCAAGAAAGAAACCTAGTACTGACCTCCTGCCTCCATATACAGGTATACATATATGTATATGAGTCCATACATGTGGGCACACATACACGGATACACAAATACACAAAGGCTTGGAGAACATTGAAGCAATTGAGTGTTCCATTCAGAGGCAGTTACCTGAGGCCTTACCAGGGTTGACATGAAATTCAGGTGCTTAATAAAAAAAAAAAGATTTTAAATGAGTGAAGAATAACTTTTTGGTATAAAAATAAAAATTGCTTTTGATTTTAAATGTTACATATGACACAGTTATGTTAATCTCCCCCTCATTTTTACTACACAACACACATGCGTATAAAACTGTCCTGTCCAAGAGAAGGGCAGAGTGAAGGATGTGGACAAAGGGTTGATTCTAACGAGCAGTAGCCTGTCTGAGGATGGTCCTTACCCAAAGAATCATGTACTCAAGACCAGGTCTTCTGTTGATGTGAACCCAAGAATGGCTTCTACTGCTTCTCAGGGGGCTGGGATGAGAAATGGATGGATGTAGACTGAGAGAGGCCAGTGCCAACTTAGCCTGCGCTGTGTCTGTCTCCTCCCTTCTACCTTCCCTTCTTACGTGGGTCCTAGGCTATGTGTACAGCTTAGGATTTCTGTAGTGATGTGATAGACCCTGGTCCAGGCACTGATGCTTGGTGGCAGGGCACACTGAATTCCTGGTTTGAGAGTTTCCCATGTTTTCTCTGGAACTCGAGGGAAAGAGGCATCCTAGGAGGGACGAGATGAGGAGGAGAGAGACTAGGGTTGAGAGTTAACAAGCAAAATCACTCAAATGATCTTTCTTCTTCCTCTTCTCTGCCCTGGCCTCATTAATACAAGGAGGCTAATATTTGGCTCTGGAGTGTGTGCAGGACTGGAGCTCTCTCCAGGGGCACTGTTAAATGTCATAAATTGCAAGCGTGCAGTTAGAAGAGTTTGTGAATGGCATCTGAGCCTGAGGCCATCTAGTAATATTTATATGGTGGAAGTTCAGCCTGTTTCCCTTTTAGAAAAAGTTTCCGATTTGCTTCATATGATGTCCATCTCAATCACTGTATTTGGGCTCCAATGGAAGAAGACTCTTGGATCCGAGTGCCAGGAGAAGGCTGTGGAAGAAGCAGGCTTTGTGCTTGGGGACAACGTATAAAGGCTCCCATCCAGGGCCTTTTGTTCTGCCCCATGCCTTCTTTCTCTTAAGAGTACAATCAGGAATCAGGTCTCTAACTGCTGGGAGTAAAGAGGATCATGCTTATTTTAGTCTATAAAAATCTAGATAATAAATTAAACATGCCATCATAGCCATATTCAAAGGTCATAAAACCCCATAGCAGGGATGATGGAATATTACCAAAAATAATAAAATCCCAACTCATTCCTGGAACGTATTCGCAACTCCTGTTTAAAGTTATATATAGTGATACTCATTTATTCCAGGAGCAGTACTGTGAGGCAGATACCATTGCAACCCCCATTTTAAAAACTGAGAATCTGAGGTCCAGGTTTCTGTTACAGAGGCAAATGTTGGATCATGCTTGCTGCTTACACATAGGCAGGTACCTCAAACCCATAGCACGCGTCCCGGGATCCTCACTGTTTTGCCTCTCTAATTTCATTCAGTACATCTTTGGGCTTGTGTGTGCATGTTGAGAATGCTGGCTTCTTTTTTTTTTTCCATTTTTTATTAGGTATTTAGCTCATTTAAATTTCCAATGCTATACCAAAAGTCCCCCATACCCACCCACCCCCACTCCCCTACCCACCCACTCCCCCTTTTTGGCCCTGGCGTTCCCCTGTACTGGGGCATATAAAGTTTGCGTGTCCAATGGGCCTCTCTTTCCAGTGATGGCCGACTAGGCCATCTTTTGATACATATGCAGCTAGAGTCAAGAGCTCCGGGGTGCTGGTTAGTTGTTCCACCTATAGGGTTGCAGATCCCTTTAGCTCCTTGGGTACTTTCTCTAGCTCCTCCATTGGGAGCCCTGTGATCCATCCATTAGCTGACTGTGAGCATCCACTTCTGTGTTTGCTAGGCCCCGGCATAGTCTCACAAGAGACAGCTACATCTGGGTCCTTTTGATAAAATCTTGCTAGTGTATGCAATGGTGTCAGCATTTGGATGCTGATTATGGGGTGGATCCCTGGATATGGCAGTCTCTACATAGTCCAACCTTTCATCTCAGCTCCAAACTTTGTCTCTGTAACTCCTTCCATGGGTGTTTTGTTCCCAATTCTAAGGAGGGGAATAGTGTCCACACTTCAGTCTTCATTCTTCTTGAGTTTCATGTGTTTAGCAAATTGTATCTTATATCTTGGGAATCCTAGGTTTGGGGCTAATATCCACTTATCAGTGAGTACATATTGTGTGAGTTCCTTTGTGAATGTGTTACCTCACTCAGGATGATGCCCTCCAGGTCCATCCATTTGGCTAGGAATTTTGTAAATTCATTCTTTTTAATAGCTGAGTAGTACTCCATTGTGTAGATGTACCACATTTTCTGTATCCATTCCTCTGTTGAGGGGCATCTGGGTTCTTTCCAGCTTCTGGCTATTATAAATAAGGCTGCTATGAAGATAGTGGAGCATGTGTCCTTCTTACCAGTTGGGGCATCTTCTGGATATATGCCCAGGAGAGGTATTGCTGGATCCTCCGGTAGTACTATGTCCAATTTTCTGAGGAACCGCCAGACTGATTTCCAGAGTGGTTGTACAAGCCTGCAATCCCACCAACAATGGAGGAGTGTTCCTCTTTCTCCACATCCACGCCAGCATCTGCTGTCACCTGAATTTTTGATCTTAGCCATTCTGACTGGTGTGAGGTGGAATCTCAGGGTTGTTTTGATTTGCATTTCCCTGATGATTAAGGATGTTGAACATTTTTTCAGGTGCTTCTCTGCCGAGAATGCTGGCTTCTTATTTTATCACAAAACACTTCCCCAACCAAATCATCCCACCTTTTACCTGGGCTTTCACATGGCTATTCTAGATCATTCCAGTCTATAAAATCCAGAGAATAAATTAAATATGTTGTCATAGTTAGCAAGCAAACAAACAAACAAACACCACTAACACTATGACCCACAGCAGCAGCAGCAGCAGCAGCAACAACAAAATAACCCATAAAACTTTCCCTTTGCTCTGGAGTATTAACTGTTCCTTGGTTGTGTATGCCTCTACTGCCCCTCAAGTCTTGAGTTTTTTTCTTAAGTAGCCATCTCTCTCTGTTCTACACAAAACCTCCTCTCCTCAAAGTGTTCTGTACAACACAGTAAAACTTTAGTGTTATGGCAAGCCAGGAACACAAAATCAACCATCCTGAGTGGCAGCAACAGCCATAAATAGCTCTTGCACTTTCCTTTTCTGGCATGATTTTGGCTGCTGTAGGATTCATGATGGGCAAACCCAAAGGATGAAGAGCTGTGACTCTAAAGACGTTAAAAGCCTGAATAAAGATGTAAGGGTCAGGTTAAGTGATGTCAGAACTGACTTGGGGTCTAGTCATGGTTTGTTCAACACGTTTAAAGCTCAAGCTTTCTTTAGAATGTGACAGTGGGTCCTGAATTGGGACTGATAGGGACAGGAAAGCATGCTGGAGGACTTTTGACTCAAGAGTTGGGTCTTAAGACTCTTCCAAGTGAGTGACTGGGCATCTCATGGGGGCACGTGTGACTTGTGGTAAGAGTCATTGAGAAGTGGGAAGAATTTTGTGCCTGTCCTCTTGTTCTCCAGGTTCACCTTTGTGGTATTTCTGGTCTCTGGGCCTGTCCTCAAGTATCCTCAGCGCCTAGAAAGAGCTGTTTCTCCTCCTTCCAAGAGAAAGAGACCTTCTAGATACAGTGCATAATGACTGCTTTTCTTTTATATTCGTCATAAAGATCGATAATCCACATATAATTTCCACACTGGGCGGTAAGTATGAGTAATTATGGAATAATTAAATGTGCAAAGGGTGGCCAGGACTGTTAAAAGAGCAATTATGTAGCTAACTCCTCTGGGCTGCCTTCACTCTAAGTTGAAATAAAATAATTTGAAATATAACATCAGACTCCAGAGTGAAGATTTTAGACTCCCCTTCAGCCTGTAATGGAACTTCCTTTCTATCTCAAAATTTAATGAACACATAGCAGTCCCAGAGCCCCAAAAAAGACAGGGACAAGAGGGATTCAGACTGTGGTACAGCAGTGATGTTCGTAGGTGCAAGTCCCTTAGCAGAGTCAAGGAAGGTGGAGAGGTGATGTGATCCCAGATGCTGGTGTTGTATCTATCAGTCCAGCTGCCTCCTGTGGTTCTGTTTATCGTCTTTTGTTTCATGTTCAGGGTAGGTTGGCTGTAGCTCTCCTTCACTGTCTACACCCTAGAATCTTAGCACATCTATTTTTGCCCTTGCTCATCTCATGTTGGTAGGATTTTATGGGTGTAGCTTCTGACAATACTAGGAGACACAGTCTCAAAGCAAACTTTTTTTTGAGACAGGGTATCTCACTAACCTGTACTGTGTCAAGTAGTCTATTCTGGCTGGTTAGTGAGCCCCAGTGATCCACATGTCTCTACCTCTCCACTCCTGGGGTTCTAAAAATGTGGGTTCTGGGGATGCGAGTTATTCTTACAAGGCAAACACTTTATAGACTGGACATCCTCTCCATCTTTGTTTGTGTATTTTCTGTGACTACCAGGTCAGGATTGAGTAAAGCTGATAAAAACTTAAGTCTCTAGGACCTAAAATATTTACTTTCTGGCCTTTTACAAAGACCTCCCTTTGCACACTGCCTGGTACATTGATAGGAAGTCAGTTTGTCTAGGCAGAGTTTCAGCTGCGTTTCTCTCCCTTTCAGTCTTTGTGGATCATGTGTTTGACCTACAGGGTCACTATCTGTATCCGTGCATGGCAAATAGTGTTGCTCAAATAATTTCTGATGGGACTGTCTTAATTAGGATTCTATTGCTGTAAAGAGAGACAATGTCCACAGCAACTCTTATAAAGGAAAAAACAAATAATCCATTTAATTGGGACAGTTTACAATCCATATAATTTACTGTTTTATAGGTTCAATCCATTCTCTTTTTGGTGAGGAACATGACGGCATGCAGGTGGACATGGTTCTGGAGAAGGATCCAAGAGTTCTTTATCTGGATCTGGAGGCTGCAGGAAGAGCAAGTGAGACCCTGGGCCTGGCTTGAGCTTCTGAAGCCTCTAAGCCCAACTCAAGTGACACACTTCCTCCAACCAGGCCACACCTCCTAATAATGCTGCTCCCTGTGAGCATAGGAGGCCCATGTTCATTCAAAACACCATAGGGACCGATGGCCACTCCCATGTATAAGAAGAACGTTTCTTTCTTCTGACTTGGAGCACATTCACATGGTATATTAATGGAAACTAATGCCAAGGAAATTTACCCTAACAATAACCTGGGGAGTTATATTGGTAATAGATGTGGTAGACCAATTAGAAAATTTTGCAAATTAATAGGGAAAAGATGAATACCTAAATATAAAATAAAGGTTTTAAACTATTTAACAAATACCTAAAAAGCATATGACAAATATTTAGTCTTGCTAGTAATCAAAGAAATGCCAATGAAAAGTGAACCTCTGAGGTTGGCCCAACTGCAACAGGAGAGGAGGCCCTTGGTCCCAGGGAGGTTTGATGCCCCAGTGTAGGGGGATGCTGGAGCAGTGGGGTGGGAGAGTGTGGTTGGGTGGGGGAGCACTCTCATACAGGCAAAACGGATGGGGGAGGATAGATGTGGGATGGGAGGTTGGTGGAGGGGGTAACTGGGAAGTGGGATATCATTTGAGATGTAAACAAATGGAATGATTAGTTAAAAAAGAAGTGAGCCTCTGATTTACATTTATTAACAACAAGGAAAAGCCCACCAACGGCAAAGGTGCAGGAATTATGGCACACTTGACAGATGTGGACAACTTTCATTTTTTAAAAAATATTTATTTATTTATTATTTTTACAAATGTGTACAACTTTTGATGGGGGTGGTGGTTAGAATGAGATGTCTGTTCACCCATAATCTTGGGTACTTTAATGCTTACTTAGTGCCTGGGTAGGAGACGATTGGGAAGGATTAGGTGGCATGGCTCTGTTGGAGGAGGTGCGTCACTGGGGTCTAAGTGAGGTTTCAAAAGCCCCTCACCATCTCCAGTGCACGCCATCTGTTTCCTTCTTGTGTTTGAGGCATGAGCTCTCAGCTCTTTGTGCCATGCTCTGTCACTCTGCAAACATGTCTCTGACCTTTGTCAAAGGCTGAGAAGTGATTCCCGGGCAGATTCTATTCTACCATTAATACTGTTGCAAAGGAAAAGCAGATGCTGCAGAGAAAGCTTCAGTGTCGTGCTAAGTAGAGAAAAGCAGTGCCCACATAAGAGTTACACTGCACTTCCATGTTTAAAAACAAAATGAAAGATGGGATATATATAAATACATGCACACACATATACCACACACACACATGTATGCATGTGTGTGCGTGGGTATCACTATTGGATTTTTTTTTTTTTTTTTTTTTGCCAAAGCAATTATAGTGATTTTCTCTAGATTGCAGTTGGTTTGAAACTTTTCTACTTCTGAGCTTCCAATACCTTCCTGGTTTTCTACCATAACATGCATTACTTTGGCAATTAGGAAAAATATATAAACATTTTTAGACTGAGAAAATTTGTATTTACAAGGTACACATGAGTACTTGGGGGACCAGATAGTTCAACCTTAGCATATAATGTTCTTCATTGCATCTTGCAAGTTTGAGAAGATTATATGTAAACCACTGCTGAGGTAAATCCAGGGACTTTTTAAAAAAATGTAACCCCCCCCCCAAAAAAAAAAAAAACCCAACTCCTAACCATGCTGGACAAAAAAACCCTTTCATTCTTTCTAGAGCTTACTTGTCTCCTCTGTGTTATGTTTAAAGATTGCGATGCTATAACAGGTGGTTGTATTTCTGTTGCTGAATCAGAAAGACAACTGGAGGCCAGAGTCCTCTTTGAGAGAATGAACTGGTATTGAGTAGAAACAGAATTCGAATGGGGGTGGGGAGCAACCTCTAGCGTGCATGTGGTTTTCATTCAGAATCCTCCTGCTTCCTCACCCCCTGAGATGAGTGTCTTCCTCCTTACCCAACCCAGGCCCCACTGAACGTGGGGCTGGGGGGGGGGAACAGGAAAGGCTTTGGAAAGGCTACCAATGGCCATTCGGGAGATAGCTTTACTCTACCATTTCTTGTAGTTACTAGTCAGCCTGGGTCATCCTCAGTAAGTGAATTTCTAAGCAATTTCTGAGAATATTGAATCCTTTTTGGGCTTCTCAGACTAACAATCTACAATTTTGTGGGAAATCTCTGTTCATTTTTCCCTTCTCTTTGGTAGTCAGCTTTTGTTTGTCTTGTTGCATAAGGGTTCTTCCATGGTCTCTGAATGGACATCTGTGTCAGGACACTTCTTTGTCTCTAGAATTCATGTTGCTCTGGCTGAGGCACGGACAGAATGATGTGAGATTAGTGGGAGCTAAGAGACTTCTTATACCCAGTCAACCTTTAGAAGCCAAGAGAGAAATGGTCTGACCAGTATAGCAGATTCTGAAAAGTAAGGAAATAACCTGGCATAGCAGCTGTGCAGCCAACAGAGGGGCTCAAGAAAAAAAATATTTGGAGGTCCCTGAAGAGAGTCCCTGGGTGGTAGGATTCTGTATTCTTCATGAATATTCAGTCCATGGACACCAGCATGTTGGGATCCATAATAGGAGGCTACATAGTATAAGAGGAGTAAAGGTCTATATCTTTGGCTATGGGGTACAGCAGAAGTAGATTGATTTTTGGCATTAGATAGCCTGGCATTGATCCTGGCTTCACTACTGGCCTGTGTGTGGTTTGCCGTATCACCAAGTGTTTGGCTGTATGCAGTGCTAATGCTCTCCAGCTCTGAGGGGTAGGCTCTACAATGCACACAGGATGGAGTAGACACCTGACATGACTTCCTCACCTCTCAACCAGCTTGGATTCAGAAGTGAGCAGTGCTAAGTTTGCCAAGGAAGCGCCAGAGGTCCCAGTCAAGTGCTCTGATGTGCTGAGGCTCATAGGCAGGCTGTAGTTTAGTCTGACTTTCAGCAAAATATTTCCATTGGGGTTTCCTGCTTTCTTTCCTAAGGACTTTTTTTTTTAAAACAAAACAAAACAAAACAAAACAAAGCAAAACTTTTTCCTTTCTTTTAACATTTTGAGCTGTTTCATTTGATTGAAGTCTGAGAATGAGACTAGAAAAGAATGGAGTGGTCTGAAGAGCAAGTGAAGTTTGAAACCAAGGCATTTGTCTAGAGAAAAGGTAAACACACGGTTCACCTGCCACAGTCATCAGTTCCAGTGGAAGAAGATGAATCTGGGTCTATTCTTGTGCTTTTATAGCCTCGGCAAATGGTCTAAAAGGATCAATTGGGTTTAAATGTTTTCGTCCTGAAGTTACTCCCTCAGCGCTACATTAAGAATCCATCCCCACTTTCCCACAATGACTGCACAGTCCCTGTTGTAACAGGCTGTGGGTGTGGGATGAGGTCTATTTCCTTGGAGCCCAGACACAGCCACACCTACCTCTGCTTCCATGATGTGGTTCAGTACTTGGCTTTTGGTTTGGTTGTAAAGGAAGTTAAAATTCACACTACAAATGTTTTCTTATTTTACAGAGTAATAGTTGTGGCAGAACCTTCTCCTAAGGAATAAAGATTTCAAGGAACCAATCACTGGGCGAGTAGGTGGGACTTCTGGGTCAGAGAGAGGAAGTAGGGAGGCAAGAGAAAGATACTTCCTTTTGGATGAGAGAGCATGGAGACAAATATAGGTAGCAAGAGGCCCCTTGTTTAGGTGGCGGATGCCCCGGGATGGGCTGAGATTTATAATTTAAATAGCTTACAAAATTCAGATGCTAGTTTCTATGCCCAACGATTCTATCACCTGTAGATTCTAAAATAAGATTGTGTGGTGTTTTCCTTAATGCGTTGACTCAATTGGGTTCCAGAGAAAGGTACGGTAGCAGGGCACCCCAGTCAGCCTTGGGAATTTGGAAGCATGGGGCGTTCGTGGCATCAGCCTACCATGGGAACTTAGTGAGCAGGGTGGAGAGATTTCGGAACACTGAGTCAGAGTTAGCCGGGTTAAGAACAGGTCCGCCTGCCCGCCGGTGCCTTGCCTGCTATAGCACATGGGAGGCATTATTTAATATTTCACTCAACAAATAGTGACTTTCAAGAGATTCTTACTATGAGTGAAAAATCACATCTAATAACATAAAAATTTCCATCCATTTTGGGGAACTGTTAGTATCATAAATATCCTTGGTTCTATACAAATATAAAAGAAGTATACAAATCTAAAAGAAGTATTCTAAAAGAATTCTAAAAGAAGTATACATTCTCTTTCTCACTGCTCTCCCGTCCTCTTCCAGAGCTTCCAGGTGGCCTGTGTGCCCTTGCACATATGAGGAACTTTTGTTGTGGGGATGGGAAGGCCTGGAGAGACAGTCTAGCTCAGTGTGGATGTGTGTTGTGTGGCCTGATAGCACCTTACACTCTCAGTTTGGGAGCTCAGCCTGTGGAGAGCTGAATATCCTTCTGGACTCTTGGATTGTAGGGCAATATAACAACCCCCGAAAAGCCAAGGGCAGAGAAAGACCTTGGTAAAGAGCAACACCTCCTCCAAGACCATTCCCATGAGAGACCACATGGGGATGGAGCTATTCTGCTGGGCCATTCGCCCTAGTCACTTCACTTGCTTTCCCCAGAAGTTATTTACCAATATTAAGTATCTTAGCATGGACACATTTGAAGACCTTTTTATAAAATATCACTAGCTGTAGCATTTCACAGTCAGTATTGGTGGCCACTTAGATAACAATTCTAGTGACAAATTTAGTCAGTTTGATTAAACTTTCCTCTATGTTCAGGCTCCATTCCATGGATCCCAAAGCCTAGCGTATCAGGATTATTTTTAATAAAATTATATAATAATAATAATAATAATAATAATAATAATTACTATTATTATTTTACTTATTCATTTTATATCCCACTTCTGGTCATCCCCTCCCACAATCCTTCCCCCCATCTCCCTCCCTTTCTTCTCTGAGTGGGTGCCCCCCACAAAGCATATCAAGTCTACATGAAGCTAGGCACATCCTCTCCCACTGAGGCCAGACAACCAGCCTAGCTAGAAGAACATATCCCACATACAGGCAACAGCTTTTAGGATAGCCCACTCCAGTTGTTCAGGACCCACATGAAGATCCTAGTTGCACTTCTGCTACATATGTGCAGGGAAGCCTAGGTCCAGCCCATGTATGCTCTTTGGTTGGTGGTTCAGTTCCTGAGAACCCCAAGGGTCCATGTTAGTTGACTCTACTGGACTTTTGTGGATTTCGTATTCCCTTTGGGGCCCACAATCCTTCCTCCTATTCTTCCACAAGAGTCTACATAACTTTAATTTTTTTCATATCCTATTTTAATGATGGCTTTTAAATGCTTTAACCTCCTTTGTAGTCCACCACTCACCAGAGGTAGTGGAAAAGAAAAGATACAGGGAACGTGGGACTGTTTAGAAAGGTTCTTTGGAGAAATTCCTTATCTGTTGTCAAGAAATTGGTAGTTCAGTTCATAGGTTAGCAGCAGCAGCTCAAACCACTCACAAACACCTCACAGATAAACCAGCAGTCCAGTTCAGTAGAGTCGGGTTAGCAGCAGCAGTGGCACAACCTAGGAGAGACTGCCAGGACTCAGTCTCAGAAGGAGGGGCCTGGAGAGATACCAGGAGAAGTTCTCAGCTGTGTCTCTCTCAGGGAATCAAAGATCAGCGACAAGTGTTGCATAGCTAGCTGTATCAGCAAGTCAAGCTTTGTCTCTGGCCCTCCATGGAGTCCTATTCATATCCTCCAAATATCACATGTCCTCCACTTGCCTCACCTCAGCACTTCCCTTGCCTCAAGCATGTGTCTTGCCTCAGCACATGTACCCAATCAGCCTGAGTCCAAGGAGTCTGGACAAATGTAGCTCAACTATGCAATGTAAGGCAGACCAATACGTGCCATGTAGTTAGCAACGAATTCTTTATCACGTGTCCTTTCATGTGCTTGCTTTAGCACAACATCCTTTCTCCTGTGACTGCTTCAGGAAAATGTTCCTTCACTAGTCTGCCTTTAGTCTTTTACCTATGTCCACTTCAGGAAAACACTCCTTCGTGTGCTTGACCCAGCCAAACACCATCGAACACAACTGACTCTCCAAATAGGGTTATTAAGTTTCCACTTCAAGTCCCCAAGCCCCATCCACTGTTCTGAGTCAGCTGCTGGGTTGAGCCTCTCAAGGGACACACATGCTAGACTCCTGTGGGCGAGCACAACAGAGTATCATGAATAGTGTCAGGTACTGGCTCTCATCCATGGGATGGGTCTCAAGTTGGGGTGGTTATTGGTTTGACATTCTCCCAGTCTCTGCTCCATTCCTCATTTCTATATTTCTTGTAGACAAGATACATTTTGGGTGAAAAGTTTTGTGGGTGGGTTGGTGTCCCTATCGCTCCATTGGGGTTCCTGCCTGGCTACAGGAGGTGGCCTCTTCAGGTTTTGGATTATTTTTATCCCCTTCATATCTACCTGCCTTTGTGCCTTTATTTAGACTGTTCTTTTACTTGGATTCTCCTGACCACCAAAGGCCCGATCATATTCTTTCTTTAAGCCTAGTTAAGTACTGACTCTAGGAAGAGGTTTGTAGCATCCTGGCAGTGCCTTATTCATTGTTCTTTATGTAACCTGAGGAACTGAAGTGAACTTCCTCTACACTCTGAAATTTCCTGCTGTTTCTGTGTTCTCTGATCACACATGGGATCTAGGCTGCTGGGAAAGGAGGGTGAGCTAATGCCGCAGAGCAGTTAGTCAGTCATGAAGGATGGGGTTGTGGGGTAAACACTCCAACCTCTTCATCTTTCCTCCCACTAATTCTGATTCACGTCGTGTCAGTGGGGTAGAACCCAGCTTCTCATAGAAAAGACCTGCTCATTTAAAAATTCTTTATTGGCTTTTTCCTCCCTTTGTCTTTCCTGTCTTCCTTACATTCTAGAATGTTCTAAGATCCCCTCTTTTCCCTCTGTCTTAGTTACTGTTCTATTGCTGTGAAGAGACACCATGATCAAGGCAACTCTCATAAAAGAAAGAATTTAATTGTGGGCTTGCTTACAGTTTTAGAGGGTTAGTCAGTTATCATCATGGGATGGGGCATGGTGGGAACATGGTAGCACTCCTGTACTGGAACAGTGGCTAAGAGCTACATCCGGATCCACTGGCAGGAACAGGGAGAGGGGTGTGTGTGTGTGTGTGTGTGTGTGTGTGTGTGTGTGTGTGTATGTGAGAGAGAGGGAGAGAGAGAGAGGAAGGAGAGAGAGGAGGAGAGGAGAGAGAGACACATAGGGACAGAGAGAGAGAGAGAGAGAGAGAGAGAGAGAGAGAGAGAGAGAAAGAAGTGGGAGAGACAGAGACAGAGACAGAGACAGAAAGACAGAGAGGAGAGTCTGGGCCTAGCATGGGCTTTTGAAACCTTAAAGCTCACCCCTAATGACACACTTCCTTCAAGGCCACACCTCCTAATCATTCTAATTCTCATTAGTGCCACGCCTTAATGACTAAGCATTCCAAGACATTAGCCTGTGGAAGCCATTCTTATTCAAACCACCAGCTCCGGATGATGTCTCTTCTGTTACAAATGCACACACTGCTTTCTCTTTTACGCGATTTGACCTGAACTTTCCTCTCTGCATCTGGTGCACTTTCCTTCAGTGTAGAGAACGTTACACCTGTGACTGACATTCTGAACAAGGGTCTCACTGTTTGAAGGTAGGAAACCTGGCGAGTTTCCTTTCATTTTCCACAGCCTGAGCACAGCTCTTTGCACAGAACAGATATTCATCGTCTAGTTGTTGAATAAGTGAGTAAATTAGAGTTGGAAGATGACAAAGCTCCTTCACACTTTGTGCTTCACTGCTGAAGGTTTATGCAGAACACATCCCACAGGGCTGCATCTGTGGTCCTTAGCCATGAGGTAAGTACAGAAGATGTTAGTAGGATAAAATAAGCCCCTATTTCTTGGAAACAAAACAACCCACAGGATGTGGCAGCATAGTTTTCTAATCAGTCCTGTATCTGCTTTGTGGTCAGTCAACCCAACGACCCTCAAGAAGCCTTCATATTTGGTGAACATAAATGCTGCTTTCAGCCAAATCCTGCTAGATAGGACCTTGTGGAAACAGCCCAGTCTTTCAGGCTGGACTCTGTTCCTATCTTTGTGCATGAGCCTCAGGATTGGCCAGTAGCAAGAAGGTGGCCTGCCTCTCTGACAACTGTCAGAGGCCCATGGATGTGGGGAGCCAACTCAATTTATAGCCTGAAAACTGCAGGGTAGTCTGAACCACTGAAGTCCTTAAATCTCACAGTCCTTAAAATAGTTCCTCAGGGCCTGATCTCAGCCTGAAGAAACTCTTAGGGGATGATGCTCGGCTGGACTCCATAGATTGGGGTTGGGTTGGAGTAGAGGGTTGGGGAGAGCTTGGATACGTTTTGTCTAAGGCCCCAATGCAGACTTTCAACTGCTGGAAATAATGTCACACTAGTGACCTGTGTCTATACTTCAGAATCCACATTGGTAGAAGTTACATTTACTTTATAAAGACAATGGCATATTAGGATAAGACTCCCTCAAAAATGAGTGTGGGGCCATGGTGCTATGATGAATTAAGTTGCTTCCTAGTGAAGCCACTCTCAAGAAGTGAATTCAAGAGCTCCTATTGGCTTTAACTATATGCAAGTTATCTTATCATGCTCAGTTCTGTTGCCTCCTATGTTGTTGGGAACTACAGCAATGATCTAGGACAACTGGAGGATGATGAGAAATGAAGTTCCTGGTCCCACTTAGACAATGGTTTTCTTTGTCTCCTTTCAATTTTTCTCCATTATACTTACTGCCATTATACTTTGAGAGAAAGAATGCAAAATTGTACAATAGTCTTGAAGCATGTCATGCCTTATGAGTATCATTAATAAATCATCAATAAGCTAGTAGTTGATTGATTTGTTTCTTGGATACTACAGAGGCAGTTAGAGGAGTAGGTAGGCTCCCAGCTTCTTGTTGAGAATAGTCGCAACTAGAGTCCTTTATATGCAGTTCTTTCTAGGCCTGTCTGGGTCCCAGGCCTCGCAGATTGTCCAGGTTAGGCCAGTTCTCACCCCACATCCTGGATCTGGAGAATTTTGAGGAATCAAATGCCCCTGTTGCCACTGAGTTACCTCAGGCAGACTTGGAAGTTTCAGAAAGTGGAATAATTTCAGCAGCACTTGGTTCGAGGAGGTGGTACCCTGCACTTCTACTTCCAGAATGAAAGCAGAAAGAAAATGATTGGTTAAAAAGGAGAAATGTTTTCCTTGGGGCTAATGCCATGCAACCGGGGAAAGCAATTAAAGACTTCAAAATTTTCAGCATTACGAAGGTTTCATAGTCAAAAGTGCCCGTGGTGACAGAGGAACAGGAGTTCTATGTAGATAATAATCTTCAATACAGGTGTTTCTGTCAGGATGATGGGGACAGCAAGGGACATCGAGAGACAGCGAGAGAGAAAACAAGCATTTGCAGGACAAATGTGCTTTAGAGAAAATAATTTTACAACTTTTTTTAGGGGAGAGTGAGAGTTGTCCTTTGCCACAGCCTGCCTGGTGGCCCTTACTTTTAAGTTAATTTACCTAGATGGTCTTTTTAAAGGATCAAAGGGCTTTGTATGTCTATATTGATCTTTGTCAGTTGTAGAGAGGCAAAAATATATCTACAGTGTTCTGTTTTGTCCCAATATACAAACCTGTTACTCAAATGCTTGATGTGTGGTCTTTACTACTGTAAACTTCCAGTGGAAGCTGGAATGCTGACATTTCAAGTGCTCTTTTACATTCATACAATGGAATGACCTTAAAATGCTCAGGTATGAGAAAACGTAAGTATAAGGAACTATCCCAGCTCCATAAGTGTCACTGCATTTGAATCATTGGTTTACAGCTGCCCTGCATCTGTACTGATGGATGCACTCATCAATGTGATACACTGCCTTGATGTGTGTACCTTTAGCAATCAAGAAGTTGCTTGGCTCTCTAGGAATGGAATGTTTGGCTACTGTGGCATGCAGATGGGCAGGGACAGGAAAGACACTTCTCCAGGAAAGTCGTTAGAGGTTTAAGTCTCAGTGAAAGACTCCCATGTCAACATTGCTATAGTGAACCAAAGGACAGTGTTGTTTCATGTAGAATGAAAACTATGTAATAGGGAGGGCGTTGTGAAACCTGTGGATTGTGGAAGATTAAAAAACAAGAAGAAAGAAAGAGAGTCTAGAGAGCCTCATATTCCATAACTCCCATCAGTTGTGGAGCTGTGTTGAGTATAGCTGTACTGGTTACTTGACTTGTTTCTGGAATGAAATACCCGACAAAAGGGATCTGATGAAGGAAAGCTTGGAGTTCTTTGGTACAGTCCATCATGTCACAGAAATCATGGCAGTGGGAGCTTGGGGAAGCCTGTCACATCTCGTCAGCATCAGGAAGCAGAGGAAGATGAACACTTGCACACAGTTTGCTTTCTTCTTTTACTTAGTGTAGAAGCCCAGCCCACGGAGTGAGTAGTGCCCATGTTCAGGGTGGAAACTTCCCACTTCAGTTAACCTAGTCAAGACGGTCCCTCACAGACATTCCTAGAAATTAATTTCCATGACAACTCTAAATCACATCAATCAAGACTGACCATCACACAACAATCCTATAATACTGTGGATACAGCATCACTTTCAGCAATTATGGTAAGCAGAATAGTGGTTACAGAGATGTCCATATCTTATACCTGAACCCTGTTATCATTACATGGCAAAATGGGCTTTATAGGTATGGTTAGATTAGGGACATTGGAACGGGGAGTTATCCTGGATTACCCTAGTATGTTTGATTTAATCCAAGAGTTTTTAGAGGCAGAGAATCTTCAAAACTTTGGTCTGTGGCGATGTGACTATAATGATCAAAGGGATGCAATATTGCTGGTTTTGCAGATGGAAATGTAGGCTCCATCTAGGGATGTAAGCTGCCTCTATAAGATGGGAGAGGTAAAAAGAAATTGTTTGCAGAGCCTTGATAAAGGAAGGTAGCCTTGCTAACACCTCAACGATAGTCAGTGAGTTCCATATATATTCCACAAATAGCAATAGCAAAGTAATGCAGTGATAGAGAATTGAACCAAATAACCGTAACTCTCTGAGACTGCTTCTTGCTCTATTATTATTCCTTAATCCAAACGGGCTTATTATATATTTCCTCCCATGAGAATAATCTTCCCATTAGTTTCACATAGTTCCAGAGAATGTGACAGCATAAAACATTTAAGTCAGAACAAGTATATTTAATAGTTAGGTTATCTCGATTTTTATAAACATTTTCTCATTGATCAAAGACACATTTTTCTTTCTTTGTCTATTCAGCCAGTGAAGACACACTGCTTTTGAAATGGGTTCAAATGTGAACCTTCTGCATATTGTTAGGGCTTTGTGCTCCCAGGACCTTAGGAAATTAACTTTCACATGTTTCCTCTTAGCTGCCAAGATGGGTCACTGACACCTTAACAGATGAGATTTAATTAAAATGTGAGTGACGAGGTGACAGTGTGATTCCCAGCGCAAGTCAATGATGTTAGCTCAGCACAGCACTGATTCTTGAGTCAGTTACAAGAGTGAAGAGCTGAGGGATGCAGGCATAGAGCATCCTAGTGTGGGCCTCACTTCTCTGCCAGCTATGTAGGGCTGCTTCAGGAAGGGACTTCCTAGAAAACAGACCAGTAGGTAAAACATCTCACAGTGGCTGTAAGGATTCAACTGAGCTTTTCTAGTCAGAAATCAAAAGGACATTGGAAAGGCCATTGCATCTATCCTTTTCCATTCTAGAACATTCTTAGGTAACCTATTTCACAGCTTAGGGAGGAAGAGAAGGTACAGAAAAGGTTTTCCTTTCCAAAGATTAAAAATAACCTAATTTCTACTTTTTAACGGGTGGGCATGGAGACACCCATACCCTATACTTCTTCCAAATCATGGTTCTCTGGAGCCCTTTCTACCATAGGGTCATAATTCTTTGTGAAGTCTTTGGTCAGGAAAGAGCTGCCTCTGTTTTTGTAGATACCCTTAGAATCCCACCTTCCCCTGGCCCCTGTAAGGTTCCTGGTCTGTCACTGGAGCTGAGCAAAATTCACCCATGACCCAGATCATATTCTGGAGCATGTGGGAAAATGATTTGATACAACTTTTAGGTGTGATGGAAATGACAGCAGATTGACTCAGCAGGTGCCACAGCATGCCATGCCTGCAGGAGCTACAGCCGCCATGCATGCAGGCACTACAGCATGCCATGCATATAGGTGCCACCTTACATGCAGGTTCTCCAGCATGCCATGCATGCAGGTGCTATAGCCTGCCATGTATGCATGTAAGGAAGTTCAGAGAACACACTATTCTCAGTCTGTGAATATTGATTAGTTTTATGTGTTGCCTTTTTTCTAGGTTTTCTTAGTAGGACACACTATTTGGTTTTCATAAACGATGGTCCAGTCTAAGAACCTGTGGCTGAGAGGCCAGGGGCCCTAGAAGGGGCCATTGTACTGCTGTTGTCCTGCTAAGTGGTCACTTTGTCCAGCTGCCTTCTAAGCACTCACGTTTATAACTACAGATTAGTGTTGTGCTCCATCTTCACCAGAGAAACATTACTGCAGCAGGCAGAGGTAATGCTGATGAAGCCCATAACAGACAAGATGTCAAGAGTAGGTGATGGTTGAGACATTGATTCCAAGTGAGAATCTATATCATCCCTCCAAGGCTTGGGAATATTGCAAAGGTGGGGACAGAAAGGATTGAGGTACCAGAGGATGGGAAATGTTTAGTAAAGTGACGTTTTCTAGATATGACATAGCCGTTGATTTGTTGAGATCACTGTAGCCATGGTCATCTTGCACGAGACCTGTACAAGACTGGGCCCATCAACAATCTGCAAATTCATCTGGAATAACAAAAAACCTAGGATAGCAAAAACTCTTCTCAAGGATAAAAGAACCTCTGGTGGAATCACCATGCCCGACCTAAAGCTGTACTACAGAGCAATTGTGATAAAAACTGCATGGTACTGGTATATCGACAGACAAGTAGACAAATGGAATAGAATTGAAGACCCAGAAATGAACCCACACACCTATGGTCACTTGATCTTTGACAAGGGAGCTAAAACAATCCAGTGGAAAAAAGACAGCATTTTCAACAAATGGTGCTGGCACAACTGGCAGTTATCATGTAGAAGAATGCGAATTGATCCATTCCTATCTCCTTGTACTAAGGTCAAAACTAAGTGGATCAAGGAACTCCACATAAAATCAGAGACAGAAACTTATAGAGGATTAAGTGGGGAAAAGTCTCGAAGATATGGGCACAGGGGAAAAATTCCTGAATAGAACAGCAATGTCTTGTGCTGTAAGATTGAGAATCGACAAATGGGACCTCATAAAATTGCAAAGCTTCTGTAAGGCAAAAGACACCGTCAATAAGACAAAAAGGCCACCAACAGATTGGGAAAGGGTCTTTACCTATCCTAAATCAGATAGGGGACTAATATCCAACCTATATAAAGAACTCAAAATGGTGGACTCCAGAAAATCAAATAACCCCATTAAAAAATGGGGCTCAGAGCTAAAAAAAGAATTCTCACCTGAAGAATACTGAATGGTTGAGAAGCACCTGAAAAAATGTTCAGCATCCTTAATCACCAGGGAAATGCAAATCAAAACAACCCTGAGATTCCACCTCACACCAGTCAGAATGTCTAAGATCAAAAATTCAGGTGACAGCAGATGCTGGCGAGGATGTGGAGAAAGAGGAACACTCCTCCATTGTTGGTGGGATTGCAAGCTTGTACAACCACTCTGGAGATCAGTCTGGCGGTTCCTCAGAAAATTGGACATAGTACTACCAGAGGATCCCGCAATACCTCTCCTGGACATATATCCAGAAGATGTTCCAACTGGTAAGAAGGACACATGCTCCACTATATTCATAGCAGCCTTTTTTATAATAGCCGGAAGCTGGAAAGAACCCAGATGCCCCTCAACAGAGGAATGGATACAGAAAATGTGGTACATTTACACAATGGAGTACTACTCAGCTATTAAAAAGAATGAATTTATGAAATTCCTAGGCAAATGGATGGACCTGGAGGGCATCATCCTGAGTGAGGTAACACATTCACAAAGGAACTCACACAATATGTACTCACTGATAAGTGGATATTAGCCCAGAAACTTAGGATACCCAAGATATAAGATACAATTTGTGAAAATCATGAAACTAAAGAAGAAAGAAGACCAAAGTGTGGACACTTTGCCCCTTCTTAGAACTGAGAACAAAACACTCATGGAAGGAGTTACAGAGACAAAGTTTGGAGCTGAGACGAAAGGATGGACCATCTAGACTGCCATACCCGAGGATCCATCCCATAATCAGCCTCCAAACGCTGACACCATTGCGTACACTAGCAAGATTTTGCTGAAAGGACCAGCTATAGCTGTCTCTTGTGAGGCTATGCTGGGGCCTAGCAAACACAGAAGTGGATGCTCATAGTCAGCTGTTGGATGGATCACAGGGCCCCCAATGGAGGAGCTAGAGAAAGTACCCAAGGAGCTAAAGGGGTCTGTAACCCTATAGGTGGAACAACAATATGAACTAACCAGTATCCCCTGAGCTCATGTCTCTAGCTGCATATGTATCAGAAGATGGCCTAGTCGGCCATCATTGGAAAGAGAGGCCCATTGGTCTTGCAAACTTTATATGCCTCAGTACATGGGAATGCCAGGGCCAAGAAATGGGAGTGGGTGGGTAGGGGAATGGGGGGGAGGGTATGGGGGACTTTTGGGCTAGCATTGGAAATGTAAATGAAGAAAATACCTAATAAAACAAAAACAAAAACAAACAAACAAAAAGATTGGGCCCATCAAAATCTTATCACTAATGGGGGAGACCTATGAGGTCTCAACTTTCTTTGAGGCCCTATGGCAGTTAGTAGTTGCTGGGAATTGGGTTGTCATTTTCTTTAGTCATAGCCACTGCTAAGTTGCTTGTAAATAACCTCCCACCAATTAAACTCAGAGGATCACACACAAAATGTCAATCAAATCAATTCAATCAATCAATCAATCAGTCAGTCAATCAACATCCATGGAAGGGAAGATCTGACATCGTAAGTTTTAAACTCAAAACGGCACAAAACTTGGGGAGCAAAGGTCTTCTGCTTCTGACATCCTATAGTAAGTTCTAGAAGCTATACCTCTCCAGATGGGAAAAATGACTACAAGTAATTTTGGCTGAAACCCAGGTGACTGACAAGGCCTTTGCTACCAGGTCTCTTGGCATATTTCCTAGTGTCTTTCCTCCTGGAAACTTGGCATGTCTATAATTGGCTCTTCTCTCCTCATTTGGAAAGCCTTGGGTTTAGCCTTCACAAGAGATCAAATTGTTTTTATAAACCTAATGTTTTCCACTCTGAAACATTTTCATTGACTGTCCAAAGAAATTATTTTGGGAAGCTTTGGGCTTTTTTCCCTTTACCATTAACAAAAGAGTTTCAGCTGCCCCTTTAAATACATGGGTTAGACATTTGTTGATACAACCAGCCTTCACAGAACATCTCTTCAGTAAAACGTATTCATAATGATCAAGTATAGACTCTCTCTTCTGTCACTATTTTCCTAAACGACGTGTGCAGAGTCATGGTGGGAATCTGAATGTCCCTGCTTGGTCCCCAGTTGGCGATGTTATTTGGGGAGGTTATGGAAACTTTGAGAAATGGGACCTTGCTGGAGGAGGTGGATCCCTGGAAGCCAGTACTTTGGGGTGTGGTATTCCTGACCACTGCCTGCCTCACTTGCTTCTTTCTGCTCACAATGATGTGCACCACTGTCTCTTGTTGCCATGTTCTATCCTAGTGCAGGGGACCAAGCAACCATGCATCAAATCTTCTGAAACTGTGGGCCAAAATAAGCTAATTTTCCTTTAAGTTTTTCTATTGGGTATTTGGCCACAGCAAACAACGGTTCACATATTCTTTATGTTGTATTATATATTGTAAGTAATCTGGAGATGAGTTAAAGCACACACATTAAAGAAAAATACTAAGGTGTTTATGGGAAGGACTTGAGTATTCTCAGGCTTAGGTTCTGGGAACTATTCTCTCTGGATACCAAGCAATGACCTTGTAAAGGAAAGTTTAGGCTGCAAGGTGTTCTCTAATATTACAGTAAAATTGTCTTTCTTCCAGTGTGCTCCATAAAGGTAACAGACTATCTTATTTGCTCCTGCTGTGTCGATCATCTGGCAAGGATTAAAACAATGGCTGTTGAAATGAAGTAGAAGGACAATGGAGTTGGAGTGAATGCTCTTTAAAATGAGTCTCAAATACAAATTTGAAAGGTAAAATCTGTGTCTATTGCTCCCAGTGCTCAAAATTTCAAACCGTGGCAGCCCCTGGCTAATAGAGTGCATTTCCTTTTGAGCACTAAGTTTATGACTTCTCGGTGCTGAGCAGTTGGCTTAGCTGGATTTCCTTTTCCCTGAGTTGGCTCATTGTATGCTGCTCATGTGGACAGAATGGCAGAGTGCTCCAGGCTTTCATCAGTCATGTAAACTGAGGCCTGCACCCCTGTTGACAGTATTTCTCAGACTGGTTGTTCAGTGTATGGCATTATTCTATTTAACCAAATATCTTTTCCATGCATAGATGAACGTGAAATCACTTACAGGCAAGACACAGCATGTAGAAGTTCAATAAAACATAGTGTTCTTTAGTGCCAGACATCAGCTTTGGATTCTGACAGGGCTCTTGGAGGACAGTCTGGACCTGGGAGCTCTCTTCACAGACCTGGGTCTAGCCTTATAAAGTCAGCCATAAACAGAATGCTCTTGGGAGCTGAAGAGCTCTCTGTTTATGAGACGATCAAGGGAGGTCCATAAAAATGACATCACTTGGAAGGAGGGAGGGACAGAGGAAGAGAGGGAGAGATGGAGGAAGGAAGAGAGGAAGGTGGAGAAGGAGAGGGAGGAGGGAAAGAGACAGGGAGAAGGAGAGAGAGAGGGACAGGGAGAGGGAGAGAGGAAGAGAGAAAGAGATGGAGGGAAGGACAGGTGGAAAGGCAAGTGATGGAGAGAATGAACCCAGTGAAACAGAATCCATTTATAGTGGTACACCTTTAGATGGAGACCTGAGATCAGACTCCTACCACATATCCTTTTCCTTTCTTTTCTCAACCTGCTGCTAAACAGAGGACTATAATACATAGCAAACGACAGAGCTAGACAGTAGCAAAGTGACTCATAGCCATGTTTTAATGATTTGTTCTCTCCTTAACGCACGCGCGCGCGCGCGCGCGCACACACACACACACACACACACACATTTCAAAATTTTTCCCCTTTCCAGGTCTCCTCTTCTGAAATCCCCTATCCCATCTCCCCTCCCCCTGCCTCTATGAGGGTGCTCCCTCACCCACCCACTCCCATCCTCCCACCCTGGCATTCCCCTACACTGGGGCATCAAACACCCTCAGGTCCAAGGGCCGCTCCTCCCACTGATGTCCAACAAGGCCATCCTCAACCACATATGTGGCCAGCACCATGGGTCCCTCCATTTGTATTCTCTGGTTGGTGGTCCAGTCCCTGGGAGCTCCGGGGGAGGGCCCGGGGAGGGGGAGTCTGGCCTGTTGACACTGCTGCTCCCTCCATGGGGCTGCAAACCCCCTCAGCTCCTTCAGTCCCTGGAGAGAACAGTTCTTTTAAGTAAGCTGACTTTTCACCTGTGTAGTTTGTCTTCTGCTGTTTGCTTCATTTAACTCAGGTGGTGAAAGTAAAGGACTGACTCATTCGTGGTTTTGAGTTTGAGTATTTTTGTGCACAATTACCACGTTTCAGATCTTACAGTTTTTGTGAAAAGTTATTATTCTTCCATTTTGGTCCTTACACTATTTACTGATTGCTAGCTGTAGAAAATTTAAATTGGAAGGGAAGAAAGGCTGGAAAAAAGAGACAGCGAGTTGGTTCTGAAGCAAATCTGACTTGTTCAGCAGACAAGTGCATGAGTCTAGCAGCCTTTGTTGGTGGAGGAGACCATGTCACACTTGCTTAAACTGTGGAATTTGTCAATGACTTTTGTTTGTCACCCAAAGTGTGAGATATCCTAGACTCACAAGAAAGATTAGTTGAATTTATTTGATTTATTTGTAGATCAAAGGGCAAGAATGAAGAAGAGAGACTTGATTGACCACTACTTAGGGTAGGGAGGGAGAAAGTGAGAGAGAGGAAAGAGACAGAGAGACTAAGATACTGAGATTTTTCATTAACATCATTGTCTATTTTTCTGATGTGATAAGTGTACCAAACTTCCTAGGCTCAGCTCCTTGCTTCCTTGCCCACAACCACATATAGACACATTCAAAGACATACATCACTTGTTCAACTCTGCTGTCACTTTGTGTGGTAGTTTGAATGCTTAGTCCCGAGTTATGGAATTGTTTAGTAAGGATTAGATGGTGTGGCCTTGTTGGAGATAGGTGACTTGGGGGGGGGGGGTGCTTTGTCATTTCAAAAGCCCACTTCAGGCTCAGGCTCTCTTTCTCTGCTTGCAACTATCAGATCAGATGTTAGCTCTCAGCTACTTCTCCAGCACTATGCCCATGTGCCCCCACACTCCCCACTGTGATGCCAATGGACTAACCCTCTGAAAGTAATAGCAAGCCCCCAATTAAATGCTTTCTTTTATAAGCTGCCCTGGTCATAGGTTTCTTCACAGTAATAGAACATTAACTACAGTACTAGATAAACTTGCTTCAACTACTTTAGCAAGGAAGTCTTGGTCTTATATACTGTTCTTTAAAAATGTTGGCTTTATCTGTGTCTCAGATTTGAAATATTTACATGTCCTAGCACTGTTCAGGAATTACGTTTTGTTAATATTACCTCAAATATAGAGTCTAAATGAATTCCTTCTTAGAAGTGACCTTGGCTTTATGCTTTGGTCTCACATTCTGCCTCTCTAGAGACTCTTTCTACATGCTGCCCATCATCCCTAGGCAGTCTTTCCAATTTCCCTATCCAAATGTTATCTTTATAATCCTGATTCTAATTTAAAGATTTTTGACAATGTCATATATGCATACTATATTTACATCATTTCCCCTCCAACTGTTCATGTGTCCCTACTCCCTTCCAAATTCATGGCCTTTTCTATAATAATTATTAACACACTTAACACACACACACACACACACACACACACACACACACACACACACGTGTACACACACATACACATTCCTACAGAGTACACTTAGTGTTGCTCGTATGTACATGTGTGCAAGGCTGCCCACTTGGGATAGATAAACTACAGGATTTTTATCCCTGAAGGAAATGGATTCTTCCTCTCCCTGAAGTTGTTGATTACCTGTAATACTTTATCCAGGGGTGGAAGTTTGGTGAGATTTCCCCCATCCACACTGGCTGTCAACTTGATGTGTCATTACTCAGGTCTTCTTTAGGTGACCATATTGCTGAGATTTCATGGGTACAGCTTCCTTGTCATAGATAATGATTATTTTTTTAAACTGATGGCATAATTTCATTATCTTTCCATTGGAAAGTCATTTCATTTTCATTCCCCCATCCAATTTCAAACAGTGTGATGATGCAAAACCTTGTATATGAATCTTACTACATTTCTTCTTCTTTTTGCACTCTGAATCCCTGGGGAGGAGTTACTAAGACAGATCTCACAAATATTCAAAGGACTCTAGATGCTTGTGTCCACATTGCCTTCTAGATAAATTGTCCCAAATGGTGGTGCCTATTTACTCACGGTGTTAGTAGCCTTACAAGACTGAACCTCATTAGCTGTTGGAATTTCCATTTGGGGAAGCCTCTCTTCTGTGTTTTAATTGGTAGTATGGTTAAACATTCCAAAGTCTTTTGGAAACTTTCTGAAATGTGACATGATTGTGAAGAAGAAAGGAAACAAAGCAGAGGCCCTGAAAGATTGGGGAAGGAGTGATCATTAATGACAGAGAAGGAGGTGAGACTGGGAAGAACGGGAAAATGGGAACCCTGGTAGAATGGTAGATTTGAGGTCTTTCTAGAAGGAAGGGATTGAGCCAAGTTGCCTAGAGTCCAGCTGTACCTTTATGAACCTCTGTGACAGCACATTTACTTTATCTTATAGCAACTATAAAGGAAAAACTCTTCCCTTTTCCCCTCAAGTTAACTAGAAGACAGAAAAACTATAAGCTGACATGTAGCCCATTGTGAATGAGACCCATTTGCTGGCTAAGCAGTAGATCAGCACAAATTATGAGCACTTAGACATATGCTGACCTATTAATTGAGGACGAGGGACACTGGATGATGAGGTCTCCCTAGATGCTCTCTATCTCCCCCCTTCTGATTCCGAACCACCAATTAACACTCTCGGTCAATCCTGGAAAGCATATGGTGAGCATAAACACTACCCTATAAAGAGTTTCACCCCTGAGCGCCACAGGACATTAACAGATTCATGGTGGCACCCCTAAGGCGTGGTGGCAGCACACTGTAATGGAAGCTTACTGTTATCCTGTTTAACTTTATGTTTGAGAAAAAAGGTTTTCAACATCTAAGGACAAAACAAGGAAGTTAATGTGTATATGTGTGTGCCTGTGAGTGTGTGTGTTGTGCCCTTCAAAGTCTGTTCCATTGTTATTCTCATTTACTTGTGATTTCACGATCTATTTTTGATTCGGTATTTGGTTGATTTAATTGCAAAGGTGGGCTAAGGCGTACATGATGCTTTCTCAAGATTCACTAAAGTAGCTTCTGAAATGAAATCTGACATTTTATCAGTGGTAAGTCATCTCTTTGCATTCAATGTGGCCCCTTTCCCCAGGAAGGACATGTGAGATTCCTTAGAATGACGGAGTGCTTTTTGAAAGGAGATCAAGCCACTCTTAAGGCAGGTGTACTGGCAGGCTCACCTGGGTGAAGAGCCATCCTGGTGCCCTAACTAATGGCTGTCTCTTGGCGGCGTTATCTACCCTCATGACACCTTTAACACTCCTTCCTGCTCCAGTACCTCCCAAGATTTTAGAGTTTGGTCCCTCCTTGCTTTGTGTGTTCACAGATAGCAGATAGCAGCAAAAATAAAAATAAAAAACAACCAATCAAAATAAATTCAGGTCTGAGTCCCTGGAATGTGTCATCACGTTACACTACATAGCAAAGAAAGTTAAAGTTACAAATAGATTGTTTGTTCATCAGTTAACCTTGAGATGGAAAGAGATATTGGATTAGCCTGGCAATCCTGAGCCCTTACATGTGAAGGGAGAGTCAGAAAAGAGAAAATCAAGACTAACACTGCTAGTTTTGAAGATGGAAAATTAGAAGCATGAGACAAGGAATTCTGGTCACCCCTAATAACTGGGAAAGGCAGATGAAGAAATCATGCTTTGCAGTCCGTGTAAGTGTGCTAGTTTGAATAAGAATGCCCCCAAAGCTCATATATTTAGTCACCAGGGAGTGGAACTGTTTGAAGGAGTGTGGAACTGTTAGAAGAATTAGGAAGCCTGGTGGAGGAAGTGAGTCACTAGGGGTGGGTTTTGAGGTTTCAAAGGCTCAAGCCAGACTCAGTGTCTCTCTAACTGCTTTCTGCCTACAGATCAGGATGTAAAGCACTCAGTTACTGTTTCAGAACCTGCCAGCATACCACCGTGCTCCCCACCATAATAATAATGGACTAAGCTCTGAAACTGTAAACAAGCAACCCCAGTTAGATGCTTTCTTTTATAAGAGTTGCTTTAGTCATAGTGTCTCTTCATAACTATAGAATAGTGACTAAGACAGTGAAAGCCATTTAAATATCTCAAATCCAGAACCTTAAGAGAATAAGTTGGTGCGATCTTAACCAGCTATACTTATGGTAATTTGACACAGAATTAATAGGAAATTAATATAGTGTCTACATTGCCAGCTCTTGCGCCTGGGAAAACATTGAACCTGTAGAGATGTTGACTTAACTCCATCTTCCCAAGTTCTAGGTTGTGGTTAATCTTTCTGATATATATCCTTTATAGTTCACACACACACACACACACACACACACACACACACACACACACACACACACAGAGCCACTTTGTAGATTCTGATTGCAAAAGATGGGATGCCGGAAAAGTTGTTGCAGAATATTGTTAAGATCAACTGGGTTGTTGAGGGAATGGAAAAACACAGGGCTGGCACTGGAGGCCCAAAAGCCTTTCTCCAGTTATAAGTACCTTTGCCTCCCCCTTTTAGATTAGTAACTTCTACTTTCTATTTTACGTTCTCCATGTTCTTATTCATCCTGGACAGTTGTTCTAGGAAGTTTGTGTTATTCAAAACATGGAGTTATTAATCCCCTTTTCATCTAAAGTACTGGGCTGACCATAAACAATTGTACATTTACTTATTTTCTCAATGTTTATTAACAAAGTTTTGGTTGTATAGGCTGATATGAAGGTGCATTTTCTAGTCTTAGGAAATGTAACCCTGAGAGCCAGAACATAAGATCTGTCCTGGAGTTACTCAGCTTCTAGTTGAACAACTGAGGTAGAAAATAAAACTGACTTTAGTACAAGGGAGATTGTGCCAGCTTTCCTAAGAAGTACATTAGTGGGGCACTATAGGAGTTCAGGATGTGAGAGTGGTCCTTTGGTATGGGATTATTGATGAATACATGTTTGACGGATGTTGGAGAGATCCTAAAAGCATATATTTGCAGATCAACAGGGAGTAAAACTGAGATAGCTTGACCTAAATCTACCCAAGGAGTGTGACTGGGAGTCAGCAACTGTTAAGTCCTTGTAAAGAATGTCAGTGCCACAATGGGCCTTGATTATAAACATCCTCTCATCCTAACTTTTCAATCAGAAGCTAAGGTTTTGGGAGGTGGATGATTTAGCTCTTCAATCAACAGCTGTTACATTCCCTCCTGTATCTGGCCACTTTCACCCAGGAGCTGTCAACCCAAGCAGGTATCCTTATGGTGAGTGGAGTATTGTTATGGCAACCTGCTTCATAACCATCTTGAAGAAGCAACATTACAAACATAAGCAACCCTTTGCCTATCCTGGTCAACAACTTTTCTAGTCTGTACCAATGCTGGAAAGCTTTCCTTTAGACATAGCAAGCCTTGGTAATGTGCATCACCTACATCACCTACCGATGGTCTTGAGGTCTTGTCAATGGCTGCTCTGGACTTTCTAATAGCCATCTTTTATTACATCGAAAAAAGGAAGAACATTCTTAAAACGAGCAAAGCTAGTGATTGACAGGTACAGGATTGTATATATTCATAGCTTATGACTGATTCTTTCTTATGGCTTGTTATTGGTCCTTATCCTGGTAAGGGGATTTTTTCCAGTAAACTGGAAGCTGTGCTGTGATTGGTGGGAATTACAATCCTAAATTTGCATGCCACACAAATGTCATATCTTCTTCTGGCTACATAACCAGACTACTTCTTAGGTTTTTAAAGTTAGCTGGGGTGTTCCTTCTGTGTGCTGCCTCTGCTGTTGAACATAAGGCCCATTTTTTTTTTCCCCAGATGGTCATTGTTGAAAATGGAATTGGCTGATCTGAACTTGAAGAGAAGATGTCAGCAGTCACAGCAATGGCAGCAACAGTAGCAACAGTAATATTAGCCACAACAACAGCCGTAGTGGTGAGAGGGTTGCTAAAGCATTCTTGAGAGCAACAGTGGTCAGAATCTGAAGAAGATGAGAAAAGACAGTGGTGTGGACGCAGTAAAAAAAGGCATGGTGCCAATACTGAGGAGGGCAGAAGGATGTAAAGAACTGAAGATGATGAAAGCAAGTCTTAATTTCTAGAAAATTTCCAAATTGTTTTCATATCTTAAGGACTACGGGTCCTGACATGCAAGACTCAGGATCGGTAACACTAGGTGACAATGGATACGGCTACCAGTAGCTGCTAAGATCTGAGGAATAGAGGAGCTGGTGAGTGCTGGACTACTGGCAATCAAGGCCCAAGGCAATACGTCTCTAACCTAAAGCCTACCTTTTAAAACTTAGAACTGCAAGCCTCTAGCTATCAGGGCTTGGAGCTACAAGTCTCTAAGTCTGCCAGGCCAATCTGTAAGCCTTCGGTAATCTAAGTCAAGGACTGTATCACTAGATTACTACTTACCTACTCACAACTTCCATTCCTGGTAGAGAAAAGGGACACTATCTTGCTGATTACTAACAATTGGAGCCTAATAGAGGGAGGGAAAGGTCTTAGTTCATTCACTCACCATTTCCTGAGTATGGGGTAAGAACCTGTGTATCCTATGCATAGGGTTAGATGCAGGAGCACAGTGTTGATAAAATTTACACAAATGGTTTTTATAATTTTTATCATGTTCCATGAGCATAAAGAACTAAGTGCTGAGAAAGAAAAGGTGTTTGTGTTGGAACATGGAATAGGTTAGTGGAAGCAGTGGAAGTTTTGATGAAGTCACCAGGCAGGACTCCCAGTGGTGGGGTAAAGACACCAACACACGCACAAAACCTTTGATCCAAAATGCATCCTGTCTACAAGATGTACAGGGACAAAGTTGGAGCAGAGACTGAAGGAATGGCCAGCTAATGTCTGACCTAACTTGAGACCCATCCCATGGGCAAGAACAAGTCTTTGACACTATTAATGATACTCTGTTATGCTTATAAACAGAAGCCTAGCATAACAGTCCTTGAAAAGTTTCCACCTAGCAGTTGATAGAAGCAGATTCAGTCAGAAACCCACAGCCAAACATTAGACAGAACTCAGGCAGTCCTGTGGAAGAGTTGGGGGAAGAGTTGAGGGACCTTAAGGAGATAGGGACATGTAGGGACTCTACAAGAAGACCAACGGAGTCAACTAACCTTGACCCTTGGAGGATCTCAGGGTCTGAACCACCAGCCAAAAAGCAAGCATGTGCTGAAACCTAGGCCTCCCCACACATATGTAGCAGATGTGCAGCTTGGTCTTCATATGGATCCCCCAACACTGGAGCAGGCAGGGACCCTCCCTGATTCTGTTGCCTTTCTATGGATCCTATTTCTCTAACTGGGCTGCCTTGTCTGGCTTCAGTGGGAGAGGATGCCTTTAGTTTTGCAATGACTTGATGTGCCAAGGTAGGTTGATGCCCAGGGGGCGCCTCCCTCTTCTCAGAGAAGAAGGGTAGAAGGATGGGGGTGGAGGGGTTGTGTGTGTGGGAGAGACTGGGAGGAGAGGGAGGGGCTGCAATTAGGGTGTAAAGTAAATAATTAATTAAAAATTAAAATGAAACACTGTGTTTCTCTTTTTAGGTAACATTATGCTAACACAAGTACACAGTTACAGCAGATAGAGTAAAGGGGCAGGGCTGTGAATGCAGATGTCAGAGTGTAACCCATGTCCTAAAGGAAGAGGGCCATAGAAAGAAACTTCAGAGTCGTTAAATTGAGTTGCATTGTTATATAAGCTTGGGTAGTGAGCCAAGGATGTATCTATGAGTAATCCTACTTCTGTTTCCAACACAGACTCACTGACTTGATTTAAGGTATTAAAAGGGAAGAAGTTGTTATTCGCAAATATATTTAACATATTTGTCTTGCAAACAGGAAATGTTGGGACAACTTTCCACCACTTTATATGTGGTCCGGGATCTTTGATCTCTCTACATTTTCTTTATATTAAGAAAAAGCTCTAAAGTGTCCTGTGACGCCTGTTGTAATGGGATGCTACAAAACTGACTTGGCTCTACAAGGGGTCAATTCTTGCCTCTTGATAAAACACTCATACACTTTAATAGACTCGGGCCCCTCTATAACCTAAGAGGAGACTATTAGTCATTTTCTTCTTTTAGCCCTGAAATGGGATTGTACCATTTACATCCCTACTTCAGGACACTGAGTAGAGTGGGTGTCTTTGCTAGAACAATTGTCACATTAGCCAGTCCACCTGGAGGTGACATCATTCCTCTGCCTCTGCATTTGGATGCCTTTTCTTCAGCTGGAAGTGGACTTCTTAGTGATACTGATGATATTGATAGATGCTCTTTCTTATGGCTTTTCCATTGCTTAGGAAAATGAATGCAACACTGCTTGGAGGAGGTTCTGTGGGTGAGACAGGGCTCTGCCACACGTTTGCAAAACCTAAGTTACCCAGTGGGTTGCATCATGAGGACCCCCTGGGTGCTATAATCTCTAGATCAGCTCAATTCCCTACAGCTTGGGCTCTTGGGGGGCGTGGCATACAGCTAGACTTATTTAAGTAACTTTTTTTTTTTTTTTTTTTTTTTTTTTTGTATGTTGGGGAGGTAATGTGTCCGTGATTGTGAGAGTTTAACAGTAGCCCCCGAGGCTTGGAGCTCTGAGTAGCATTTGCCATGCTCGAAGTAGTCTCTGACTGGTTTGACTTTCACTTCAGAAAGATGAGAATTTGGCCTGCAACTCACCCACAGTCCTCCTTTAATGGAAAAATAGTGACCTGGGATGAGGAGGCCTGTTTGGAGCACAAATAGCTATTATTACAGTTTTAGATAACCCAGTCTAACAGAAGGCCATGTGATTGAAAAGACAGATGATAAAATCTAAATGCGAGTCAGGCCTGAGGATATGCCCTTTCTTCTAGAGCTGACTGCCTAGTTATGTTTGTTATCTGACCCTGTAATTAGGATGGCATTCAGAAAATAGAAGGGAAGTTGGTATTCTTTTCAGAATCCCCCAATCTTTGCATTGCTGCATGAAACTTTTGGCTTCAGCTTTCCCCTGTTCATTAACCATGCCAAAATTTTTAATCTAACACCACTGTTAAGGAGTGGCAGGCTTCCAGGGAAATATATCAGCCAGGCTTATTAATTTCATGCCAAGTGCTGGAGGCGTGAATGTAGAGAACGCTGTTTGACTTTGGATAATAGGAATCAGGCAGCTTAAAGGCAGGGGATAGAGATCAGGAGCCCCACGTCTCAGGAGGAGGAGCAGGTGCAGGCTTCAAGCAAGGCCTTCAGGCCCAAAGGGGCAGCCCGTGCTTAAAACAATCTGCAGGGCTGCCTTTTTTTCTTTTTCTCTTTCTTTCTTTTTCTTGTTCTTTTTTTTTTTTTTTTTTTTAATTTGGCGTGCGCCTCTCACAGCTTAACAGACCGCTGCTCCACAAAGAGGGGTAAACAGAGAAAGGGAAATTAAAAAGGGAAGTCCCAAGGTAGACAAAAACAAATTAGGGCAAACAAATTACACAGAGTCAACAAATAAACAAGGGAACATCTGTGAATATATTTCTTGGGTTTTCTGATTCCGAACGGACCCTGGAAAATGGTGGAGGGACTGTGAACTGTGTGGTTTCGAGTAAAGTTCTCTTGGAGAGACGGGCAAGCCAACAGCTAAAGAGCCAGAAGGACCTAGAAGGTGGCTTTTCTGTGGGGTGCTTGAAAGAAGCCAGAGAGCTCTGCAGGTGGGCTGTCCAGCCCCTAGTGCAGCTACAGGGGCTGACTGATATGTTTCCCTGCTACATCCTTGGCTTCCCTTGCAAGGCAGTCGATACTCTGTGTTCCACCAACCATAGAAAGGGGCTGCGGAAATGTGAAGAGGTAGCCGTCTGCTCACATGTGCAAAACAAAATAAAATTAAGCAACATTCCAACACGGCACATGTGTTCACCTTATCCATCTCCCACATCTGCTGCAGAGGGCACACTCGCTTTCAGCCAACTCGCTGCGTGCCAGTGTTGACTGGCTGCTGGGGAACAGTCGAGCTACTGCTTCTGGCGGTTTGGTTGTTACTGACACAATTCCCTTCTACCCCGAGGCTGGTGAGACAGTTTCAAGGTTTTGAAGGAAGTTCAGCATATTGCACACTATAAACCAAATACAGAGCTGAATTTAGAGACACATGGAAAGAGCAGGAGTTTTTGGTTTGATTTTTGTCGTTGTTTTTTCTTTTTCTTTTTTTTTTTTAACATCGCCTGCGAATTCTTTCCAACCATAGAATATAGGAACTTAAAATATTGGAGTGATGAAATAAATAGCACTTGGCTTATTCATTACACAGGCTCACTAATCATTTCTAAAATTTCTCTTAGCTCCCTTTGAACCTTCTTAAAGTTTGCAGTTGTTTAGAGTCTACATTCTCTTCATTGTGCCACCCAACTTTTCCTGAGCCGTTCTCACACAGCAGGTGATCAGTAAAATGTTCAACAATGTGAGATCTATTTTGGGGTGTGAAAAAAAATTCTAAGAATGAGATAAGTCCTCCACTCCTGACTTTATTCTTGCTTTCCTGGTTTATTCTAAGTGGGGCACAACAAAAGAGCAGTGCAAACCAGAGACTAGGGGTGATCAATCTGCAAACGTGAGAATGGTTAGACTGTGTCGGATCACACTATTAGAAGCAGCTGAGTGGCTGTAAACCAACATTGATCAACCATCATTGAACCAATAGTCGGGGCACCCAGGCGCTTTCCTAGCTGCGGTGGGCTTGCTGCGGGACCTTTGCTGAAACCCTTGCTTTCTGTGTGCTTGCTGTGTTGTAAAGTAAGTCCAACCGTGTTTCTTCTTAGTTTTGCAGTATCATGAGGACATCCCCAACTGAGGACAGAAATTGCCCACAAAATGCTAGCACACAACTTGGTATTAATGCTCAAGTCACAGAGCTGGAAAGGGCTGGGAAAGTTAACTTGTTTTCAGTCTATGTGGTTTGTTATTTGGGACCCCAGAGAAGCACATTGACAGATTATTCCAAATTTCTTCCTGTCAACGTATTAAGATGAGGTACCCAATTACTATCAAAGTCCCACTAAAAACTCATTGTAGGATACAAGAAATCAATAGCATGAAATACTGATTGGGTGTCTACTGGGTGCTTGGTGCTTCATTTGTAACTCTCTGCTGTGATTTAGAGTTAAGGTCCACAGGCGCTTACTTGTTTACTTAGTAACTTTTCTCCCTATTCAGTTTTTTTTTTTTTAAAAAAACCCAAACAACCAAACAACCAAACAAAAAAACCCCAATTAACCTCAGATTATTATACCTCTCTGGACTGAATTGGTAAGAAACAGAGATTTAGTAACTCTTCTGGGATGAAGCCTTGGGAATATCTCCCCAGAATATTACTTCAAAGGCTACTGCTGCATGAAACCTCAAAGGACCATCTGATCATTGTTTATAATACTATTGTTTCACTTACTTACCATAGCTACCCAGTTCTGCCATATGCTAAAGTCCTTGCTGTCTTTCAAGTCTGGCAAAAATGATATTTTATTTAAAAATGTTTGTTTGTAATAGGTTTTTGTTTAAAAAATTATTGTTAAAAACAAAAACTATGTTTTTAAAAGCTTTGAGTGGTCTTGTTCTTAGTTCACTTCCTCTGTTTGATGAGGTTCTGAGACCATTGCTTTGTACAGAGTGCCTATTTTCTATATCCCTGTTGGACACTAGGATTTGTGGGCATTATGGACCTTGGTGGAGTTATTAGGAGTATCTTTCTTGAGATTCCAAACAACTGTTGATTTTGGTGTTCAGCATGTTAACATTTATTTTTATTCCATTTCTCTGGACAATTATGTGCTCACCAACTCCTTTTATTCTTTAACTCTCTGACTTAAAATTTATGAATTAGAGTTGTGAGAACCAGTGATGGTCTTTTGTCTGTTGGGAAAAGTAGTTTGGGGTCTTTGGGAAAGTGGTGTGCTGAAAATTCAAGGTAGTTGTTAGTTTAATTAACCAATTAATTTAATGAATCCAATTAGTTCTTAACTTAGTGTTGCTTATAGCCTATTTAAAAGTAATTGCTACTCCTGCTTTTGATTAAAATTCACTCTGTAGTAGCAGACTATCCCTCTCGTAAAGGATAACTATAAAGCTCATATTTGTAGACAGTTGGGAAATTAAGGTATCTCGGACTGGAAAAGTTAAGATTTCTGAGAAGGAAAACTCATTAAAGACAGCCAGTCCTCCACTCCCTGGCCCTTGTTCCGACATTCACTTTCTTTGGGGGCATTTACCAACTGTGGAGCAAAAAAAAAAAAAAAACAGGCTCTGAACCCAAAACATGGAGCATAACATCAAATTTCAGAGTTTAGGGACCAAAAAGAAACTAGAACTGGAAAGGCAAATGAGGACTAGACAGAGAAAAGGACAGTATGGAATACTGCCTTTGTTAGGGTTTCTATTGTTGTGAGGAGACACCATAACCATGACAACTTTTACAAAAGGAACCATTTAATTGAGGCTGGCTTACAGTTTAGAAGTTCAGTCCATTATCATCATGGGGAAGTAGTTGAGAGCTGTACATGTTGATCTGCAGGAAACAAGGAAGAGTCTGCATGCCACAGTGGGCATAGCTTCAGCATATAAAATCAGGAAGTCTGTTTCTACAGTGACATACTTCCTCTGATAAGGTCATACCTTCTTCACCAAGGCTATTCCTCGTACTAGTATCATTTTCTACGGCCAACCATTCAAACACATAAATCTCTGTGGGCCATTCCTATTCTAACCATCACACCCCCATCCCCCACTCCCTGGCTCCCATAGACTTGTAGTCATAACATAATGTAAAAATACTTTCAATACAACTTCAGAAGTCCCCATAGTCTGTCACAGACTCAACAATATTTAAATTTTTAAAGTTCAAAGTCTCTTCTAAGACTCATGCAATCTCTTAACTGTAATTTACTGTAAAATCAAGACCAAAAAAGCAGATCACATACTTCCAACATACAATTACTGAGCCAAAAGGGAGGAAAAGGAAGCCTAGTGAGGAAATGCTGGACCAAAGCAAGACAGAAAACCAGCTGGGCAAACCCCAAACTCTTGCATCTCCCTGTTTGATATCAAAGTATTCTCCAGATCTACAACTCCTTTCAGCTTTATTGACTATAACACATTTCTGTCTCTTAGGCTGGTTCCACTCAGCTGGTTAGCAGCTTTCATCAGCAGGTATCCCATGGCTCTAGCATCTCCAACATCTTTGGGACTCCAAGGCAATCCTGGTTTCACCTTCACACAACGGCCTCTCCGGGGATCTATGCAGAGATACCTCCGCCATAGGCCTGGCCTCAGCAGCTTTCCTTAGTTACAGAGGGAGATTCCATAACTCTTTCCTTCTATCCTTGACTCTAAAGCTCAAAATATGTGGCTGAAGCTGCCAAGTTCTGCTGCTTGCTGGGGGGTGTAACATGGCCCCCTGATCCAAATACATTTTCACCAGCTTTCTATTTTTCATGGTTTCTTCACTGCCCAAGCTTGGCTGTCTTGAAACCTCCTTGTTGCCCGAAACATTTAAAAAGTAGAACCATCTCATTCCTCAGCTTCTGCCTCTGCCCCAGTGTTCTGGCTGGCCGTAACTGCCAGGCAATGGCTGACCTGTTTTTATCTCTTGGAGATGCTCTGGCCCAGAGCTCACGAAACGTCTCCACACTGCTTGCTTTAAATCCTCCCATGGCCTTTGTGGTGCACCTCATATAAACCCATGCTTTCTCTCTTGAACCCGGATAAGCACACAACACAGACTTAGTTCAGAAACAATGGTAACACAATCGCTGGGTGCAACAACTAAAATCCTAACTTGTAAGCCTTATTAAATCTAAATCTTCCCGTGGCATCTGCCCTTGAAATTATAATTACACCTTGTCCTCATGCTATCCCTGTCCAAAAGGAACTCACTTTCCCCTGCATCCTTTCTTCCTCTCCATCCCAGAAGTCCCTCCTACTTACTCAGTGATTGGCTCCTTTATTCATTAGGGGATTGGTTCACAAGAACAGCACCAGGTCTATCTATAACACTTCCTCTGTCGACCAGGCTAGCCTTGAGCCTTTCTAGTCTGAGCTGGTGCCCTGAGCCTGGCCAGTGGCACAGGTTCCTTCTGGTCCGAGCCAGTGCGCTGAGCAGACCTTGGGCGCTAACTCCACACCAAGTGCCATAACACCCAGAGGAAGCTTGACTCCTTGGTGCTCTACCACACCCAGGATCATAGGATCACAGGATCTTAGGAGCTTGGTCACACCAGGATTTCAGGATCCCAGAGATAGCTTGACTCCCAGGAGTTCTTACACCCAGGATCTCAGGATCACAGAGACAGCTAGACTCTCAGGAGTTCTGACACAACCAAGATAACAGGAGGGACAGACTCCAGTTAGAGACAGTGAGTGCAGATAGCACTAGAAATAACCAGATGGTGAGAGGCAAGCACAAGAACATAAGCAACAGAAACCAAGGTTACTTGGCTTCATCAGAACCCAGTTCTCCCACCATAGCAAGTCCTGGATACCCTAACACACCAGAAAAGCAAGACTCTGATTTAAAATCACTTCTTATGATGATGATAGAAGATTTTAAGAAGGACATAAATAACTTCCTTACAGAAATACATGTGAACATATAAGCAGGTAGAAACCCTTAAAGAAGAAACACAAAAATTCCTTAAAGAATTACAAGAAAACACAACCGAACAAGTGAAGGAACTGAACAAAACCAACCAGGATCTAAAAAGTAGAAACAATAAAGAAATTACAAAGGGAGACAACACTGAAGATTGAAAACCTAGGACGGAGATCAGGAGTCATAGACACAAGCATCACCAACACAATACAAGAGAGAATTTCAAGTGCAGAAGCTACCATAGAAAACATTGACATAACAGTCAAAGAAAATGCAAAATGAAAAAGCTTATAACACAAAACATCCAGGACACAATGAGGAGACCAAACCTAGGGATAAAGAGTATAGAAGAGAGTGAAGATTCTGAAATTAAATGGCCAGTAAATATCTTCAACAAAATTATAAAAGAAAACCTCCCTAACCTAAAGAAAGAGATGCCCATAAACATACAAGAAGCCCACAGAACTCCAAATAGATTGGACCAGAAAAGAAATTCCTCCTGTCACATAATAATCAGAACAACAAACACACTAAACAAAGAATATTAAAAGCAGTAAGGGAAAAAGGTCAAGTAACGTATAAAGGCAGACTTATCAGAATTACACCAGACTTCTCATCAGAGACTGTGAAAGCTAGAAGATCCTGGCCAGATCTCATACAGACCCTAAGAGAACACAAGTGCCAGCCCAGACTACTATACCCAACAAAACTCTCAATTACCATAGATGGAGAAACCAAGATATTCCATGATAGAACCAAATTGCCCAATATCTCTTCACAAATCCAGCCCTACAAAGTATAATAGATGGAAAACACCAACACAAGAAGGGAAACTACACCCTAGAAAAAGCAAGAAAGTAATCTTCTTCCAAAAAACCCAAAAGAAGATAGCTACACGAACATAATTCCACCTCTAGTAATAAAAATAACAGGAAGCAACAATCACTTTTCCTCAATATCTCAACATCAATGGACTCAATGCCCCAATAAAAAGCCATAGACTAATGGACCGGATATGTAAACAGGACTAAGCATTTTGCTGCATAGAGAAAATGCACCTCAGTGATAAAGACAGATAGTACTTCAGAGTAAAAGACTGGAAAACAATTTATCATGCCAACTCTAATAATGGAAAACATTTAATTGGGCTGGCCTACAGTATCAGAGGTTTAGTCTATTATCATCATGATGGGAAGCATGGCAGCATGCTAGTAGATATGGTAATGGAGAAGGAGTTGAGAGTTCTACATCTTGACTTGCAGGCAACAGTAAAGAGATGATGTGCCATACTGCATGTAGCTTGAGGATATAGGACCTTAAAGCCTGTCTTCACAGTGACATACTTCTTCCAACAAGGCCATACCTACTCCAAGGCCACAACCTCAATAGTGCCACTCCCTATGGCCAAACACTCAAACACATAAATCTATGGGGGGTGGGGCATTTCTATTTAAACCGACAAAGACACTAAACCTAGGGTTGAGCTTGTATTCCTCCTTTGGGCACTTGTCATATTCTGAGAATTACACACATGGAATGAGATGCTGATAAACTTAGCAGAAAGTAGCTGCAGAAAGCTAAAAATCTATAAGCAAAGAGGGCATCACCACAGAACTGGGAAACTTGGCTAGAGTTAAGACAAGCTCTATTAAAGAGCTAAATACTCAGTTCTATTGAAGAGCTAAGTATTTGGTTGAGATTCCTGAAGGGCCAACCCTCAAGAAATGGTAAATGGAGCTCTTAATCTGTCTTTCAGGAAAAAAAAAAAAAAGGAAGAAAAAGAAAGACGAAAACTAGATCTTCCTTGTGCAGTTACACACCTTTGATCATAGGCTTTCCCTGGATCCTGATGTATGGGAGAGGAATGTGTTTCTTATTTAAATCCAGGAATATCTTTGGCAAATCCTTGGGGGTGGGAATCTGTAACTTCATTCAGAGAGCCCAACTTTTCTCTCCTAAGGGGTTGTGGGTATCAGTCCGAAGGCTTCCGTGTACCTGGTCTGTGGTACGTTTGAGATATCCCTTGTTCTTTTGCTGCAACAATGTGGCTTGATTAGCTTCTTGCTGACTTCAGCCCATTGTCTGATGATAGTTTTCTGTTGGCTTTAATTCCATCTTTCCCTTTGAAAATGACATATAAGGTGCTGTATTTCTTAGTAAGCTTGTTTGGCATACAACATAGCTTGTCAAAGGCCTCTTGAATCCAGTTTTTCTATCTTCTCCATCTTCTCATCTCATGGTCATCTCTCTCCTAAGAACCTGTCATTGAAAAAATTATCTGTTGGTCTAGGTTATACACTAAGACATCAGACACTTAAAAACATCAGACGCAATCCAAGCATCAGGGAACAGAGAGGAGGGGATCACAGAAGCTTGCTCTCTGACTTGTTTCAAATGAAGAAGGCAAAGTGTGGTAAACAAAGAGAGTACACATACTACTAGGGCCTTCACGTCCATGTATACAGATAGATGTACATACCCTCCCACAGATATACATATTATTCACACACTCAAACACACACACAGGGAGCAAGGGAGAGGTGGGGCAAATGGATCAAAGAGCTAAAATCACTTTGAATTTAGTCATCCGTAGTTTTATGTCAGGTCATAACTCCATGAATGAATTATCAAGAAGAGAGACAGTAGAAAATGTCTAGATCTTCTCACTGAGGCACTGAAACATAAAGGGAAAAGAAAGGTGAAAGACACACATATATGGGACTGTGGAAGAGCATTTGTCTTGCATATTTGAGACCCTGCTAGATTTTACTATCAATATGGAAAAAAAAAGAGAAAGAAATGGAAAGAGACCTAAATATATACACATGAAGTTTTAGAATAAAGTGATCAAGGAGTCAAAACTAAACATGTGAAGATAAGATGGTTCAGAATTTTCATAAATGTAAAATGTTTCAGTAACACAGGCAGCACACAATCAGATCTACATCAGACACATCCTGACAAAAACTCATAGGAAATCGATATCCCTACCACGTGGATCCAAAAAGCAAGGTGGCATAGTCATTTTAATTTCTGAATAAATAGACCTCAAACCAAAACTAATCAGAAGAGATATATAAGGACACACAAGCTCATCAAAGGAAAATAAATCCGAGGAAACTATTTTGATTCTTAACATCTATGCCCCAAACACAAGGACACCCAAGTTTCTCATATGTTGGTATCAGGAAACTTCAATGCCTCACTGTTTTCAACAGACTAAACAGAAATGCTAGAGCTAACAGATGTTATAAACCATCTGGGCCTAACATATTTACAGAATATTTCATACAAACACAAAAGGACATACTTTCTTCTCTGCACCACATTGAATTTTCTCAAAAAATGACCACATACTTGGACCTAAAAAATTGAAAATAATACCCTGTAATCTATCAGACTACCATGAATTAAAGCTTGATTCCAACAAGAACAGAAACACTGAAAAATTACAAGCTCATGCAAGTTGAATAACTTTATACTTAATGAGAGACAGAAATTAAGAAAGAAATTAAAGACTTTCTAGAATTGAATGAAAATGAATACATAACATACCTGACTTGAGGGACATAATGATGGCTGTACTTTTTTCCCCTCATGAACAAAGATGCAAAAAATATTCAATAAAATATTTTCAAACTGAATTCAAGTATATATTAAAAAGATCATCTACCATGAGTAAATAGGCAATATCTCATAGATGCAGGTATGGTTGAGAAAATGTCAATTAATGAAGGCAATCAACCACATAAACAAACCGAAAGACAAAATCCACATGATCATCTCATTAGATGCAGAAAGGGCCTTTGACCAAATCCAGCACTCCTTCAGGATACAACTCTTAGAGAGATTAGGGATACAAGGGACATACCTTAACATACTAAAGGCAGTTTACAACAAGCCCATTGCCAACAATTTTAATGGAGAGAAATTCAAAGCAATTCCACTAAGATCATGAACAAGACAAGACAGTCTAATCTCTCCAAATCAATTCAATATAGTACTTGAAGTCTTAGCTAAAACAATAAGACAACTCAAAAAGATCAAGAGGATTCAAACTGGAAAGAAAGAAATTAAACTCTTTATTTGCAAATGATACGATTATATACATAAGTGACCTGAAAAATCCTACCAGAAAGATACATATGGTGTATATTCACTTATATGTAGATGTTACTCTTAAGTCAATGATAAGAAACCTATGTTCAATAGAACCACAGAGGGTAGGTATAGAGTAAGGGACTCCAGCATACAGATAGATCTCATTAGGAAAGAGAAATAAAATAAATAATTATGGATGGATGGGGTGGTGGAATGGAGGAACAATGGGGAGGGGGAGAGGAGATGGGTTTAGTGAGGGGATAGGGTAGAGACAGCTAAAATTAAGGGGCATTTGAGGGGTAGTATACAAACCTAATGCTGTAAAAACTTTCTAAAATATATGTATATATGAAGGTGATTTTAATGTAATTGCCAAATAATGGGTGAGACAGAGTTCCAACTGGCCATCTCTTGTCACCAAAAGAAAGCTTCTAGTACAATAATTGGGCTACATCTATTTTAATTGTTGGATAAAGAGTTCTCATGGAAATCACCAAACAATCCAGGCTGTTGTCAAGACAATAAGTTCCTTTCCACAAACTGACAGCAAGGCCCCATCATTGAAGACTACACCTATACAACTCATTGAACATAGAAAAGTTGAGATGGTACCTACAAAGAATTTTCACCTTTATGCTCTAAAGTACAGGAAGATACCCTGTAAACTCCCAAAAGAAACATAAACATCAAGGCAGCCACAAACTCTTTGATCTACAATAGTGCCCTGCCTGCAAGATAGGCTAGGGCAATAGTGGCACAAAGCTTGTGGAAGTAAGCAACCAATAACTAGTTTTATTTGTTTATTTAACCAATTTATACCTGATACTGCTTGGGTGACCAAGAACCAGAGACTAGATAGTCCAGGGACCTAGGGTAAAACAAACATTAGTAGAATATCATATTCTAACAATATTCTGCTATACTCATAGATCAGTGCCTTATTCAGATTGAGACGCTTCCTCCAGCAGCAGGTGGGAGCTGATACAGAGATGCACAGACAGACAATTTGAGAGAGAGAGAGAGAGAGAGAGAGAGAGAGAGAGAGAGAGAGAGAGAACAAGACCAAAATCTTGGAACCTCAAATGGAATGTGTTTCTCAAACCGTCCCCTCATAGCTCAGGGAAACTTGCCAAAGAGAAGATGGAAAAAGTTTAAGAGGCAGAAAGAATGGAAGATACCAAGAAAACAAGGTCCTATAAATCAGCATATGCAAAGTGTGTATGAACTCACAGAGATTGCATGGGCTCATAGGGCTGCATGGGTCTGCAATAGATCCGTTGCATATATTTTATGGCTTCCATTTTATATTATGTTATTTTCATATGGGATTCCTGGGTATTCCTCTGCTTCTTACTCCTTCTCTTATGTAGGCTTTGATTTTCCTTCCTTCCTTCCTTCCTTCCTTCCTTCCTTCCTTCCTTCCTTCCTTCCTTCCTCCCTCCCTCCCTCTCTCTCTCTCTCTCTCTCTCTCTCTCTCTCTCTCTCTCTCTCTCTCTCTTTCTTTCCTGTTGGTTTGCCTTGTCCAGCATCGATGTTGTCATTTTATTTTATTATGTTTTATTTTGTTATTATTTATTATTATTGCTTAGAATCCTTTTCTTTTCTTTTCTTTCTTTTTTTTTTTTTTTTTTTTTTTGGTTTTTCAAGACAGGGTTTCTCTGTAGCCCTGGCTGTCCTGGCACTCACTTTGTAGACCAGGCTGGCCTTGAACTCAGAAATCTGCCTGGGAGTGGATCGAGATGAAAGGTGAAAAGGAGAGAAGCTCAGAGGAGTAGAGGGAGGGGAAACTAATATTAGGTGAAAAAATTTTACTTTGAATATAAGGACTGGAGACTGATAGGTAACAAAGGGGAAGCTTGTCTTAAAAGGAGCAAGAAGTAAGAGGCACATTCACAGAAGAAACAACGGAGTTAACATCAACTTCAAAATCAGTGAGTGAAGGGTAGGTGACCATGGCATGGTGTATGTAAACATTAAGGGACAACAGCCATCTCTGGAAAGTCATTTTCAAAATGAAGGTAAAATAAGACAGAAAGATATTCTTGGGCAAATGAAACATGGAATTAACATCAAGATGGTGAATCACAGGAGTCAGAAGAATTTTCCTGGCAGAAGGAAAATGTCCCCAAATGGAAGCGTGGAAGTTCAGGAGGGATGAGAACACAGGTTAAATGTTTGAAAAGGATTATGCATTACTACCTGCAGGAAGGGGTGACCACAAGAGGTGAGAATATTATTGCAATGGAAATGTAGCACGATTATATCATAAAGGTAGAAAATTGTATAAGTTCAAGTGTAATGCACCTGTATGTCCTAGAAACTGGTAAATGTGTTTGTCTGTGATTGACCAAAAGAATTGTATGCGGTGACCTCTAAAAATGCCAGTTCAAAACAAGTAGAAAGAAAGAAAGAAAGAACGAAAGAAAAAGAAAGAAAGGGAGAAAGAAAGCAAGAAGGCAAGAAAGCAAGAAAGAAAAAGAAAGAAAGGGAGGAAGGAAGCAAGCCTGTGAGGCAACCTGAAGAAGGAGGAGTAATTTTAAAAACATCTGAATTATTAAAAGAAAGACATACTTCTCATCATGATGATAATGGACTGACCCTCTGAACTGTAAACCAGCCCCAGTTAAATGTTTTTCTTTATAATAGTTGCTGTGGTCATTGTGTCTCTTCATAGCAGTAAAACCCTGATTAAGTTAGGGACAATGAGGGCAGACGATGTGGAGAAACGGAATTCCTATATATTGTCAGTAGGGGCATAAAGTATGGAAATCACTTTGAAAAATTCTGACAATATTTTATGACACTAATGTAGGTATAGTCTGTGATGCAGTAACTGCACCTCTTAGATGTAAGGTTGACACACGTTTCATAAAGGCTTGTGTCCAGTGCGATACATACTAGAATGTGGAAGTTTCTGTGACATGTCTAGCCACTAGAGCTGGACAGAATGATGTCTGTCAACAATAAAGCTGACAAACTCTGGGACAGTAGCATGATAGAGTCCTACACAGCAATGAAAACTAGTGAAGTAACGACTCCACGATAATGTTGGCTCATCTCATGGGTATGAAACCTGAGCACATGAAGCCAGGCATTGAAGAACACAGAGAGCATAAAGTTCAGCCAGGATATTGGTGACTGTGATCGATAATGTTCCAGCTTAAAGCTAATGCTTGTTACACAATGAGGTTTAGTTCACTGAAGATCACAGGGCACATAGATACGATTTGTGCATATTAATATATGTGTACATTAACCAAAAGCGTATGAACGTAAGTGCAGGCAGTAAACAGTGGGGAAGCCAGGGCCTCACTTGTAACAACTCCTTTGCCAGGTTTCTAAGTGTGGCCTTGGAAGGGACCAGGGGCCTTAGATTCCTCTGATTCTACCAGAGTATCATATTGTTCTGCTAAATACCGTCCTTTCTTTTCTTTCTCTTTTCTTTTCTCTTCTCTTCTTTTCTTTTCTTTTCTTTTCTTTTCTTTTCTTTTCTTTTCTTTTCTTTTCTTTTCTTTTCTTTCTCCCTTCACCCCCCCCCCCATCCCCATCCCGAGGTTTAGCTGATGAGCAGAATCTGGCTCAAAGACAAAGGGCTATTTTAAAATGTAACAAAAGATTGAAATTACCTTTAATAACCCCTCTTTGGAACCAGTGGACAGGACTGATTCTGAAAGCTTTTGAAATACTTGGACTTTAAATCAAAGAAAAAGTACCTCCAACCCAACATTTTGGGACAAAATAAAGAGAGGCTTGAGACTGTGGTAGGAAACCATGAAGGGCCAGGAAGGCAGGATTCCCAGTCTCAGAGGCAGGAGAGTGTCAGAGGCTCAGAGCAGAAAGACTGCCAAGGGAGCCCCAGTGAATCTGTAGTTGTTCATTTGGATATGTAAAATACCTTGGGGACAGAAAACAGGTGCAATACGAATTCATTAATGAAATGAAATAGGAGGCTTGACCTATGAATAAATATTCGGAATAAAAACATTTTAAAATGTATCTTGGTTTTAGGGCACTTACTGTGTCTGGCCGCTAATTCCAAGTTTGTACGTTCGCACACACTCACAGGTGTGTGGGCTTTGCATCTGCTTGAGACACTCAGTGAACAGCTCCAGGTCCATGTGCCTCCTTATCCCCTTTTCTGGCTCGATTATGTTCCTATTATAAACTTTGTCTGCATAAATTGTATAGAAAAAGAGTCCCATGTGAATTCAGATAGTTCAATTATGTCACCAAAAACCATGACTTGGAGCTAATGCCCCTACAACTATCCTGGAGGTAGTCAGCCACATCTTTTGAAGAAATTTGGTAATACTGGTATTGTGGCTTCACATATTGTCTCAGTCCAATGACCAAAAATATTTTCAGAAGTCCAAGAAAGAGAAGGATATTCTTAATTTTTCCCCTTTGAGATGGGTGAACTGGTACAAGTATCTTTAGTCAAACCTGCTGACCAGAACTTAATTCCCAAAACTCACAGAATAGAAGAAAAGAACTAGCTTCCAAAAAGCTGTCCTCTGATTTCTACGTAAATACACTGGCACACACACACACACACACAGTATGTGGATACATAAAAATAAAAGTGGCAAGCTGAGTTGAGACAGTTGATAATCCAGTCTCCAGTCTACAGGAGTGTCATCAAGGAGACTGAAATAAGCTTTCACAACAACTTTCTCAGCCTGCAGATATGCAGAGCTCCTGAAACTGAACCCCAAAGTTGGCTCCCTAGACTGATCAGTAAAAAATGGAAAGGGGCCTTTCCAATTACTGCAAAATATTGGGAAGTCTGCCTTTGACTCAAGAGACAAAGCAGAACCCGATTTAGACACCCTGTAGATATTCACTGCCCTGTAGCATCCAACTCCCCCACTACAGCCAGGCCCCAGTTTGTCCCCTTGTGTTTGTTTAGTGGCTGCTGCTCAGCTCTCTGTACTCTCGTGTCTTCTCTAGTCCTTTGGAGGTGCTGCATTGCTTGAGTGCCTTTAGAAGTCCTGGGGATTGTTATAGTTCTATCTTGGCAAGAAAGTGAGACTCCTGTCAAATAATAAAACAAAATAAACAAACAAAGAGAAGCAAATTTACTTTTCCACTGTAGTTGATTGAAAACTGATTCTTGGCCTTAACTAAGCCTGTCTCATCTACAAGCAGGAGCTGGCCAGCCTCGATGCTACTTAAGTATTTGAAAATCTCAGGTTTACAATAAACAACACCCTACTAGATTCAGATAGAAATAAAAATCTGTCTGAAAAAGTCATAAAGAGTAAACCAACATCAGTAAGCAAGAAATATAAAAGTAACTTGTAATTACAAAAAGGAAAATAAACCAGTAGTAGAAATGCCATAAATGAAAGGAATCCCAGGAGCTGCTGTTCAGCATTCATTTGAGCCCCGGGGAAATACTTGTCAGTGGTTTTCCTGTATCTCGATTGCATTCAGTTCTCCTGGTTGCAGAGGACAGAGACAGAACAGAGAAGTGATGCTGGAGTGGCCACAGGGTCAGGAACATGTGCCTCGATGCCTTCAGAATGATATACTTTTACTTTTCTGAACCCCTCTATTCTAAAATACCAGTTTGCAAGAAAATTTTTAGTTGGTATCAGACAGCAATGGTCTGAGTTTTTCTCTTATGTATTTTTGCCTTTTCTGTCAAGGAGAAGGTTATAGTATCAACATTTCAATAATGCTACGATGACAACAAAATAAAACAATTACCAACTGATACATTTGCTGCATGAAAATGCAAACTAAAGAGTACACAAAATAAGAAGAAACAGCTCACTTACAGTATATATTAGAGTTTAATAACCACTTCCCTAGACAATTCCCTATGTGTCTACAGTAATACCTACATCTAACACAGACTAGAGGCTTGTACCAACATACATGTACCTATCATGGACTGGGGTGTGTACAGACAAACATGTTTCTAACACAGACTGAGGGCTTGTACAGACATACCTACACCTAACACAGACTGGGGGCTTGTACACATATATGTGCATAACAAGGACTGAGTATATGTATAGACATACAGCGCCTAACACAGAGTGGGTGCGTAGATAGACATACCTGTACTAATACAAACTGGGGACTAAGCAGTATGGATGAATAATATGCAGCTGTCCCCTCAACTTACTTATAAAGTCTCAGAGATTTTTTCCCCACATATCATTAAATGCTTTTCATTATTCTAATTGTTTGATAATAATTTGAAATGAGAACAGCATAATTTATTTACTATCATATCCCTGATGGGCATTTAGATTATTTTCAATTTTTAACTATAAGAAGTCGGCACAGAAGGCAGCAGGACATGGGTGATCTGCTCAAAATGCATTACACATTTGAGTGAAAATGGTCTGTACACGTAACTTTTATTTCTTCAGATACAATTGTCATTTCGGAGCCTTACTGCTGAATAAGCTCACTCTTTCTAGCTCTTTCTGAACTCTGGCTGGCTGGTTTCAGCCCATCTTCTCTGCTTTGAAATGTCTCTGCAATCTGACTGATTCAAACTAGCTTCTCTTGACTTCTCACTGAAATGCTTTGCTTGGCTTCAAACTAACTCTGGCAATTTGTTCCAATCTTCTGGCTCCTTCTCCTTCTCTGGCTCGCTCTGCCTTCACCTGTAACCTGTTTCTCTAAAACTGTCCAGTAAAACCGCCTCTGCTGACCTGCATGGAACTGCAGGAACCCACTAATGACCTCAGTTCCACTGCCCTGGCTGAACAGAAGTCAGCTGTAGTCCATTCTGAACTGCAGCAAACAGAGTCAACTCCGTTGTGCTGAACTCAATTGACTTCACTAGAACTGAACTCAATCTCTCTTCTTGCACTGCTCTTAAGCACCCTCTCTTTCCCATACTGTTCTCGTGAGAGTTGGGAGTATCCTATCTCTGACCAATTCTGTCAAATCGTTCTCTAATTCATCACTTTGCCTCTCAACTAGTCACTTTCACACATAGCTGCTTCCTTCTACTAACTAACCCCCGCTTCACTGTAAAGGATTAAAGGTGTGTGCTAAGGGCATGTCTATATTCCAGCTAGAGGGATTAAAAATGTGTGTTTGTATTCCAGCCAGAGGCATTAAAGTTGTGTGTCCTATTTGCATTTCAACCAGATTATATAGGGTTTCATTGCTGTGAAGAGACACCATGACCAAAGCAACACTTATAAAGGATACCATTTAATTGGGACTGGCTTACAGGTTCAGAGGTTCTGTCCATTATCATCAAGGCAGGAGCATGTCAGCATCCAGAAAGGCATGGTACTGGAAGAGCTAAGGATTCTACATCTTGTTCAGAAGGCAGCTAAGAAAAGCTTCCAGTCAAGGAAGCCCACAGTGACACACTTCCTCCAACAAGGCCATGCCTACTCTAACAAGGCCACACCTCCAAATAGTGTCATTCCCTGGGCCAAGCATATTCAAACCACCACATGTGTACTATTTAAATGTAATGATGCACAATGACGAGGACGCCCTGCAGAGGTGTTCTAAGTGATCTTGGGATCAGAGCTTCATGTGTCACCTTTGGGTTTGTCCATACTGGTTACTGCAAGTCTCTTAGACATCCCTAATCTGATCACTTAAAATGCACCTTTATTATCTGGGATGTGATTTTATTGACTTCTGACTCCCAGCTGACACTGGGCTGAGAGGCTCCTTAGTGCCACAGCCAGAAAGAACTAATCCTGCCTCAGCCATAGGCTTGGAGCAAACCCTGCCTCGACTGAGCCTTCAGACCAAACTCCAGCTCCTACTGGCACCTTGATTGAAAGAGCTTGAACTCTGTAATCCAGCTAAGTGATCTTCTCAAACTGTGAGATAGGAAAGGCACAGTGTGGTTTTGACCTACTAAGCTTGTGTCAATTGTTCTACAGCAACAAATAGCAGATCTTTTAAACTGCTTTTCCCTGGGGATCACCTTCTGCTTTGCTTTGTGGCTGGCTTGGCCAGAGTCTAGTTGTTAAGTTCACTGAGCAGTTCTGCAGTAGCGACATCAGTTGGGAACTTGTCCTTCTGAGGACTGGTGAGAGAGCTTAGGGCTTCTTTGTCTTTTCTGTTTTTCTGGTCTTAGCAGCTTCTGGGTGGTGATTAGCTAGTGCTGCCTGCTGAGCAAACCTGTGTGACAGTGATGTACTTTGTGCCTTGGGCTCTAGAAGGTAGGAAGCTGGACCTGATCCTGCATGCCTACAAGGACTGTTCATTGCTCAAGCCTGGTCCTTCCTATGTGGTGACCTTCGATGATGCTGAGGCTTCATGTCTGAAGATCCGCCGACTTTCTAGAAGTGAGCAACACTTTCAAGGGAAAAGTGATTGATTTCTGCCACTAATTTTCTGACATGAAGAAGGTTGTTTGCTACCATAAGTCTCTTTCTTTTATTTAGCTGGAAAGATTATTTAAAAAAAAATAAGATTTTCTCTTTGCAAATTGAGTAGTATGGAGAAAACAGGGGGCACATGCTTTGAGTGGCTGCTAATCAACAAAGGAAAGCAAGCAGCAAAAATCAAGGGTCAGCATCCCCCTCCCAGCTCTGGAGGGAAAGAATATTTGTGTTCCAGTCTTTGCTCCAAACGTGGTATTTAAGAAGAACCATGGTCAAGACAGAAGTCTACTAAGGTGACTTATTTTCCCAGTATCCCATTTAAAAAACAGAAGTCTAGCTGCCTGTGGGGAATTGGAATAACAAAATAATGTAATGTATTTTAAAAACCAATTACCAGCATTTAAAAGGCTGGTTTTTGGGTCAGGTCTCATTTAAACTGACCTCTTAATTACACACTCATTCAAATGTATTTCTCCCCCCTGGAAGTAATTTTAAATAAGCATTTAAAACACTTTTATTGTTTCTTTAAGAATTTCATATAATGTATTTCAATCATATCTGTCCCCTTCCCCCATGCCTTTCAGATTTAAATGAAGGGTAAAGAAACTTTAGAGGGTGCTGTGGAGAGACATTTGATGGTCCTGTTACAGTAAGTAGGAATGCTTTAGCTTGCTACTACCAGGGATCAGGCAGCTAAGGGGTGGGGGTGGGGGCTCAGCCACCGGAACAGGGAAAGGCCAGCTTTCCCCAAAATGATGGCTTCAGTTTTGGGTGTTGCTTTCACCTTCAAAACAGAAAGATGGGGGATGGGATAAAATCAGTCACATTGGTCTCTTTTATCAGGAAACTAAAATCTTTCCCAGATGATCTCCATTCAAAGGATTTCTGCTGAACTTATTGAACAGTTTTGTGTCACATGCCTCTCTACCTGCAGGGAATCCAGGGAAAAATATGTATTTAGGCATTCCATGCTTTATAATGAAAGAATAATGGAAGAAAGGAATTGTGTGCATCAGGCAGTTAGCAGGGGTTCCCATAGGGATCTTAGAATTAAACGCAGCAACTTGGTTTCAATCCCCTCTTCACACCCATCTGATTTCTCTGCTTTGGAGAAAGGCAGAAGCCACTGCATGGTAACATCAGGGTGAATCCTGCATCAGTTTTGAAGGGAGATGAATGGAGCCATAATTGATGGAATAATATGGGAAAATTTAGGTTAAAACAAGAGGCAAAAACAAAATAAAGCAACCAACCAAACAAACCAACTGGAATTGATGGAAATGGCCTGACTCTGACCTGGGGACTCAGGTTGTCTCTGTACAGGGGAAATAGGTTGGAAGTACAAGGTACGTGTTCTTCCTTGGAAGGCATGGTGGAGCTATTGGTGATGTCAGTGGGATAGTGGTCGTGGTGTGGTGGGTTACTGTGTTAATTGTGGATGATTAAGACTATGCATCATGAATAGATTACAAACCCAGTTATGGAACTCACAAGCTGAAAGGATTTTAATATTGGCTCCGAATAGAATGTTTACTTCCTGGGGTCTGAAAAAGGAAGGAAAGAAGCAAGTCTTGCCACTTAAGAGGCCCTAGGCTGATACCTTGAGGGGAAAATGTGACCGGGAGAATGGTCCTGGAGCAAGAGTGAGGATGAGAATCATTCAAAATTCGGGAAATCTCATATTGAGACCAAAATATCACCTTGAGACTGGCAGGAGTAAGGAGTAAGGGAGAATAGGAATCCCCTGCCCCTATTCTCATCCTGCATGCTCCTGGGCACATAGCCTCATAAATCCCGACTCCGTCCTTCTTGGGGAAGTTTTGTAGCCTCTTCACCAAACTACGGGTTTAAGCATCTGGAATTCCTCTTTGTGCAAATAAAGCATTCCCAGCATATCAGCTCCAGCCAGTAATGTGCACTCGTCTTGAAAAACCCCCATCCACATCCCAAGGTCTATATAGCTCTTGTTACCTCCCAATAAGGATAGCTGATGTTTCACAGAGTATCCTCCAAGAGATCTGTTTCGTTGAAAAGCCTCTAGAAGAGCTGTTTCACTTTCCGGGGAGGGGAGTGGACTGAGATTCAGGGAACTCACCTGACCTGATAAGCTTCATTCCTTTCATATTAGCCTGGCTCAAATCGGTGTCTCCACGGAATACTCTGTGGGCAAAAGTAGAATTCGGCCCGCAAGACATGCTTGGGTATCACAGGAAGACGTGGAAAGATAGCAAAGACACTGAGTGCAAAAGTTCTCTTCCCCTTCAGCCTTTAGTATGAAGGCTCAGTGAAACCATCAAACTGGACCACTCAGTGGATGGAAAGAAAGGTTTATTCAAACTTCCAAGGCTATCTCTTAGGAGTAGTGGTGTGGGACAGTCAAGGAGAATAGCAGGGAAGTAGAGAGTCTTGCCAGTTATAAGGGGATATGTTGCATCTGCAGTGACTGTGAGAGCGGGGACAGCCTGGGAACTAGTATGTGGATTTCGATCAGACACAGCCTTGTTTGAATTAATATGAAACTCCATGCCCCATTGCTGGAGGCAGCCATTTGGCTGTTGGGGCAGATAAGGAAAGCAATGCTGACTTTCAGGCCTCTGTTTATCCACTAGCAATCCTTCTCTTTACCTTCTATAATCCTTCTATTAGTCTGAGCTGAACCTAATGTTTCTTTGAGGTCGTTTTCAGCAGCCCTGCCAATTTTTTGGGACCCATTTTGGACCTAACATTTAGGACTGTGGTAAATAGAATAGACTTTATTCTATGGGTACAGATAGGTTTATACTGGTTCACTACATGCTTATTTAGCTAGTTTGAAATAAGCCTGGGGTAGTGACAGAATGTGACATATAGGGCTAGTTCACTAGTGTTTGCATGTAGGGTGGTCTTTGTTAATTACTCATAATCATTACTTCTTGATTGAGAAAGCATTTGGCTTGTGGCAGGAACCCCCCGCCCCCCCCAAAAAAAACAAAACAAAACCCATTCCCTAGGTCTATAGGCTGACACCCAAGACGGATAGTCATCTATTTGCCTATCTATCTATCTATCTATCTATCTATCTATCTATCTATCTATCTACCTGTGACACATATATTCAGGCAGTGTTGGAAACACAAGCATCTTCAGAAGGATTTTGAGTATTGGGGCTCAGTTTACAATGTGCCTTAGTGAGGGTTACTATTGCTGTGATGAAATACCCTGATCAAAAGCAACATGGGGAGGAGGGAAGGGTTTCTTTGGTTTACAATTTCACACCATCACTCATCATCAAAGAAAGCTCTGACAGGAACTCAAGCAGGGCTGGAACTTGGAATCAGGAGCCGATTCAGAGGCCATGAAAGAGTGCTACTTACTGGCTTGCTTCCCATGGCTTTCTCAGCCTCCTTTCTTATAGAATCCAAGACCACTATCCAGAAATGGCCCCAGACACAATGGTGCCTATCAATCACTAACTAAGAAAATGCCCTACAGGCTTGCCTACAGCCCCATCTTATGGAAACATTAGCGTAATTGAGGTTCCCTCCTCTCAGATGACTTCAGCTTGTGTCAGGTTGACATAAAACTATTCAGCATTCGAAGGTTAGGTGTAATTGCCATTAGGAAAGCTAACCTTCCAGACTGACAGCTAAAATGTTAGGATATCTTTATAGGTTTACTTGAAAGAATACGTGAGGTATTAACAACCTTGGCTAGACTGTTAAATAAGGCAAGAGACTTGTGACTTGCCTTGTATCTAAACATTCCAGAAACCCTAAGAAAAAGTAGGTGAAGGGTTAAGCAAAACCTCACACTGTACTCATCAAGGACTCCAAGCCCCAGCCCTGCGTTTTGGAAGTTGCTTGGGGTTTATCCTTCCTAAACCCCTCTCTTCACCCTAGGCTATTCCCTACGCCTGGGGCTGTTGGTTTTCTGTCTTTTTTTACTCTCTGGTTTCTTCAGCACATTATCAGGCTTCTTGTTCCATTTTGTTTTCTTTCCCATAGACTGCTTTTCTTGATATTCCATAGTGAAAGAAGCCCATGAACTATCCCGGTAAGACTGTGTGTCTACCCTCCTCTTACAAGCTTGAGACCTTTTCAGTATGTACTCCACGAGGAAGGCAACATACTCAGAGATATTGCCTGGAGGCAGAGCCTTTGGTGGTTTTGCATGTCAGATATTTGTAGCAGGTATTAGAGGTAGACATTCCACTTTATTAGAAGTATTTGGCAGAAGCAGGCTGGGGAGAAGGAAGAAGAAAGGGCCTATGTGTTCGAGCAAGTTCTGGTAACTTATGGAGGTCAGGGCACGCAAACAAGCATTTAATTTGGTTTTACTTAATTTAAATAGGGAACATTTAATATGAAGAATTAATAATGTTAATTGGAGACCTGTATAATGGAGGTTAGATAAATGAAAAGAATTTAAGATGCAGAAATAGTAGACACAGATACAGGGTGGCTTTCCTTCTTCCCTAGCCTCCTTTGGCGCACACCAGGAAGTGAGCTCCCACCCAATGGAGCACCCCAGGAGGAGCACTCACCCTCTGGAGCATCAGGCCTGCAATCTAGACTTTGTGGGAGAGGACAGGGCTGTGGCTCTGTGGGTGTCAGAGGAGCCACTGTGAGTTTTTACAATCAGACTGAGTTGGAAACTCATGTTTTAGAACACAGGGAACCCCCACCCCCACCCCCACCCCCACCCCCAGGAACACAGTGTACTTTCACACTTGCTATAACAGTAATCCACTGTGGGTGGGCAATAGGGGCAGAAGCAGGAGCCCAGCACACAGAAGTCTTTATGTGTGACTATGAATTCTGCAGGTGTGAACTCTGGGTTTTTAGAGCTTAGTTCCTTTCTTAAATAATCAAGCAGCTACCTTTTTGTTAGGTAACTTGAGTCTGTGGGGAAATGGCAAAACCATTGCAAACTGTTTTTCAAATGCTCACATCTGTAGGAGTGTTTCCTGAGCTGGAGGTTTGTACTCTGTTAAAATGCAAATACCCTGCAGAAGAAATGGCATGTTAAAGCTGTTATCAATCATTTATACCTTGGTGTCGGGGACGGCACTGTCTCCTCTCCAGATAGCAGCATTTGATGTGATTTTGAGGGTGGGAGGGGATGAGAGGATTTTGGGCAGCACAGATCTTTGAAGGGATACTTCTAACCTGAGCAGACAGTGGGCAATGGGAGCCTGGATACCTACCAGCCAGGGCCTAGTCTGCTCCACAGGGTTGGGAGCCCTGTCCTGACTGAGTTCTGTCAAAATACCAAATGTAAAATCCACTTTTTTTTTTGGTAGGACATTTCTCTTCTGTTTCTTCTCTTACTTGCTTCAGGGAGGTTTATGGTTTGAAAAATTAAAGTGTGGATCTATTTTCATTACCAAAGGATTTGCAAAACGGAGCTGGGCCTTTCTGAGCTCACATTTGCATCCGCCATCCCTTAAGCTGATTCTCGGTGCTCAGCCGCTATTTTAATGTTTTCAAGAACCCCCTTTTTAACTCTTCCTTACTTGCGCTATTTATTTCTGCAGTTCAAAAAATTCCACTGCCGATTCTGGGCGGAAAATCCCAATGCCAGATACTTACTGCAGTCACGGGTGTTGGCTCAGGGAACGCTGGCCAGCTCTAGCAAGCATCCTAGGGTAGCTTACTGCAGAAGGCTGGAAGGGGAGGCTGGCAGTGTCTCTGTGGTTTCAGAAGATTCAGGTGACCTCGAGGTCTCGTTATGGTTGGAGTCAATATTCCAAAAGTATTTGTTGCATACATGATTGGTATGAAGGAAAAGAAAAACTCCTGGGAGATGAAGAGACATAAACTGTTCAATAATTCTAGGTGAATGGCTTATCATTTTCCTATTTGCACAGGAATCCCGTAAAGTACAATTATGGCATTGCTTGTCTGTCTAGCCAGACCCCTGGATAGGCTACTCTGGACTCTCATTAGAACCTGTCCATGTTCCATTGAAGCAATGGTCATCTTTAAAAAAAAATGTCTCATTTAATTTAATTTAATTTAATTAATTAATTTATTTTTTGAGACAGGGTTTCTCTGTGTAGCCGTGGCTGTCCTGGAACTCACTCTGTAGACCAGGCTGGCCTCGAATTCAGAAATCTGCCTGCCTCTGCCAAGTGCTGGGATTAAAGGCATGTGCCACCACTGCCCAGCTCATTTTATTTTTTAAACATACTGTGGGGGCTGTGAGTGGAGCTCAGTGCAACAGTTCTTGCCTTGCATGCACGAGGCTCTGTGTTCAAGCCCCAGAAAAATCACCCCCACCTTATACTTTTTAAATATACTGATATATGGCTCTTAGGAAAGTAGATTTGATTATTTGATGTGAAGTACTTTGAACCAATTTGTTGTAAATATGACATAAGTAAATTAAACATTAAAAAAAAACCCACTGTGATTTAGTTTGTTTTCTTCTTCGTCTTCCTGTTTGTTAAAACTAAATGTTGGTCCAGCATCATCTCTTTATTTACAAACACTTCACTGTTTCTTGAATTGAGAGATAAACTAGGAGCTATAACCTCTAAGTAAATAGATGGCTCCAGGGTGTCTCTGTGTAGCCCTGGCTGTCCTGGAACTTACTTTGTAGACCAGGCTGGCTTCGAACTCAGAAATCTGCCTGCCTCTGCCTCCCAAGTGCTGGGATTAAAGGTGTGCGCCACCACCGCCCGGCTCGAGTCCCTTCATTTTTAAACATGTTTTTATCTTTTTCTTAGTAGGGAGTTTTATTTATATAAACCTACATGGTAGAGAAATGTGGAGTGTCTGCCAGAGTAGAGGTTGAGGGTGTTAGAGAAATCCTCAAAATCAGCCCCTCTTTCTCTTTGGGGGCAGCAGGTCCTCAGACTCCATGGAACACAACTGGACAGGCCTGACTTGTTTTAGGGAGTACCATGAGCACAGGAGTCAACCTTTCCCTTATATATTAGAAGTGTGGATTTGGCACCCAGGTAAAGCTGTCCACAGTACTCAGAACCCTTTACCTACACATCAGCTTTTCCAGTTTAAACATTGGTATTGAAATAGTTACTCAGGTTTAATTTTAGAAAACCAAGGTCAATCAATATGTATGACTTTTAAGTTTAATCCTTCCTTTGGGGCGCTCGCTCGGAAGCTCCTTCCAGCTCTAGCTTGCTTTGATTTCCTGATTGTGAAGGGCAAGGTGGAAAGGAAATAAACAAGGTGACTAGGTTTCAAGGCTGGGTTTCTTGGCATGAATGAGTAATTGGAAAGCAAGCATAATCAAAGTAATTCCATCCGTCATGTACAGAAAGGGAAATAGAATTCAGGTTATTAAGGTTGCACGAAACTGCGTTTTGAATGTATGTACATATTTCTTTCTAGGGGCTAGATAATGCTTCCCATTTTTATTTCTAAAAGGAGTTATGGAAAAAAGACAACTGAAAATAAAGTAGGAGCTATGGTCTCAAAGCAAAAGTAGAATAATCCATTCAAGAAGAGAAAAAGAGTTTCGGCCTTTCCCTTTGAAAGGAACAGGCTCACAAAACAGTGTGCTTCTGCTCGGAGCACTGAGGCCTGCCCAAGCTCTGTAGCAACAAGGCCGGTGTGATTCCTTCCAAGGGCAGGGCTCCTCAGCCAAGGCTAACAATGGGCTTAGCTTTTAAGATGGGTGGGGCAGAGAAAGGAATGACTTGACTTATTTCTACACTTTCCAGTTTCTTCTTGGAGTTCGAGGGGAGGCAAAGAAAATGGGGGAATGGAGAAAAAGTGAAACTCTAGCCAATGTCAGAGAGGTGGAGAAGGAGTGAAGGCTGGTGAGTTCCCTGGACCTGGGCTCTCTGAGAACGTGAGAAGGGGAAACTCATTTGTACCAGCTGAGGAAAACTACACACCTAGGTTCAATCATAATTGGATGAATGTCCCGGTTGGGTAGATTGTTATTAAAGCCTGTTTATTTCACTATCTCACAGAAATTGGCCAATGTACGTTCAAAAATTGTTTAATCTTATTCTTTTAATGGACCCCAGCTGGAGAATTTTTTTTTTTTTTTTTTTTTTTTTTTGGTGTGCATTGGAAAGGAAGTTCTGAATTCGAGTAATGTTGTCTTCTCTATCTGTAATTGTGACTCTCCACCTGGAGCAGTGGTAGGTGCTCAGGACCAGTTTTACGCCTCCATGGCTCACTTTCCTCCTCTCTAATTTTCTTCTTGAAAAATAAAATCAAAGAGAGTCAGTATAGAAAGCTAGTCCCCAGTGCTATGATAAAAACGTCCCAGCTCAAGTGCAGGCATTCCGTGAAATTTTTCCCAATGATTCTCCTTTTAATTTTCTTTCTCTGAGCAAGTATGACATTAACTTATTATTTAATCTTGAACCACGGCATACAATTCCCTACTTGATGTTTGTGATTCTTTTCCCCCAGCTAGAGTTTAATTTCCTTGATGACAGAAGCTGCACTCTTACCGTACTAAAATGCCCACCTCCTTAAGCAGAGCTCTGTGTGTATGGGGGTCCATCCGGTTGGATTCTCATACCAAATACTTAGGAAAATCTTGATCAGAATTGCGATTGAGCAGGAAAAAGAGCAGACATGGTTCTCTGCTTTGCTGAAGGTCACTGTGGGCTAAGGAGTCTTCAGAGTTCTAGGATTTTTTTAGTTTCCACCTCTTCGAGAAAGGAGGCTGGTGGAGACTTCTCTCTGCAGAAAGTCAAACATTGCCTACGGAGGCATTTACCCTCTGGCTTGGACATCAGCATTTGGCACAAAGTCAGATGAGCTACCCTTTCGTCAGCATGCGACAAAACAAAGCCAACCCAACAAGGTTGAGATCTAAGAAGTAGGATTATTGTTATTTACTTATTGTTATTAATAGCTGAATATTTTCTCTCTATCCTCTAGGGGCAGAAATAAACACCAGACATCTTAATTACATATAATGTCACACTCTCTAATCCATTGCATTCCACATGGTCCCTAAGCCCCATTTAATGAGAACATTTCTGTCCTCTAGATCTTTCTTCTTTCACTCTCACACAATAACATATCTGTTTGCAAAAAAGAAGAGAGAGAGAGAGAGAGAGAGAGAGAGAGAGAGACTTCTTTAGCATTATCTCCGTGCCTGACAAACCTGACAAGCTTAACTTGATGTGTTATTTTTACAACAAAGGTTTCAGGTTCCTTGTGACTTTATTATTGTCACTCTGAAGGTTCATTCATGCTGATATGGAGATGAACAAGCCAAAATATAATTGTGTTTTAAATATTTTTAGCCTAGTGCCACACTTTTCTAATCTGTAGATTTCAAAATTATGCAAAGTGGTACACATTTAATTTCTTTTTGTTAATGTTCGTTTCTTCTTTAGTTCACAAAATTGAATTCTAACATGCTACAGTTTTCACTGGGTTTCAGCAGTGGTGTTTATGGATACTTTATTTTACTTATGGGGCACTAGATCAATTGATTAAATTAATACTGGAACCTGAGAGCTACAAGACATTCTGGCTGCTGATCAGTACCACCCAGGAAAGGTATAAAAACTTGGCACACTAGATTTCCCTCCCTGGAGAGTGTGCCTGCCAGAGTCCGACACTCAGAGTCTCCTGCAGATGACACCCAATGTGCAGAGTGGAACCACGAGGCTTACAGCTCGTTCTGTGCGATTTTAGAAAGATTGTGTAAGAGATTTGACAGAAGGAGTCAGGTTCCCCACCCCCACTTAGATCTAAATTACTGTTTCGTTTGAGGCTCATTGTAATGGCTTGAGACAGCTCTCCGCTCTAAGTCAGTGGTTCTTAACCTTCCCAATGCTGTGACCCTTTAATACAGTTCCTCATGTTGTGGTGATTTCCCCCACCCTAGGATTATTTTTGTTCCTATTTCATAGCTGTAATTTTGTTACTGTTATGAATTGTGATGTAAATATCTGAGGTGCAGGACGTCTGATATGCAATCTCTATGAAAGGGCCGTTCCCCTCAGGAGGGTTAAGACCCACAGGTTGGTAACACTCTCATCTTACTGTTGGAGAAGTGACTGCATTTGTATTTAAGTATAAGCGAGAGGCAGGCAGCCATCAAACTGGGAGGATCCTATCAATGTTTTGCTGTTTTTCAACAAAAGGAGTTTTATATTCTCTCCGAGGGAAGTCTGAATCATCTGGTTTTCCAAGAACCTCGGTATTTTAAATTTTCTCCGGAAGGATTCTGGAAGGAACATCTTGCAGAGAACCATTCTTTCTGGCTGGCCGAGCTGCTGGACACCACAGGCTTATTCCACACACAGGCCACTGGATTTTCCCCCTGCCTGGCACATTGCCTGGTATACGGCTGCCCCACCAGACATACCCTGTAAGGAAGAGCGAGCCCTAAGTCTTTTCCTATTGTCACTGTGTATTATGAACATCTCTGCCAGTTTAGATTAAGCCAAATGTAACTTAACTTTTTTTTAATGCTAGCTTAGGCCGTCCTGCTGAGCTCTAGTGCCCTCAGGGGTGTGTTGTAGGATGTAGAATGTTTTTATTCTGCACTAAATGATCCTGAGCTGCGGTGGTTTTTTTTTTTTTTTTCACTCCCTTTGTTTGCCCGATGTATTGCCCCTCCCTTTCCCAGCCCTGCCTTGAAGCCTTCAGCTGCCACACTCCTTACTGCCTTATTGATGAGCAGTGTCTCATCCCTTTCTTCCTCCTGTATTCCTTAAGTTTGCTGCTCAGTTGTAAACCACATCTCCAGGCCTGTTAGTTTCTGGAGAGGAAAGCTGGGCCAGGAGTGAGACCCCAGGAAATGGTATGCGGTCAAGTTCAGTAACAAGGGAGGCTTCTGTTGGCTGCTCAGAGTTCTCTTTCGTGCTGATTCTCAATGAAGCAGCTGCCAAGTAAACATTGCCAGTGTGCCTTGAAAGGGAAGTAAAACTGGCTTCCTCTGAATTATAATTTCTTAGCCTTCTTAGTGATTAGGAATTGTTTGCGAAAACATTTATTATTATTATTATTATTATTATTATTATTATATTTTGCCTGTCTTTCTCCTCTTAGAAAAAAAAATCACCCTGAATCCTGGAAACCCAGAGCACACTGGGCTTCCTTGACCCATAAAAGTAAAAGGACACTGGTCCTTGAGCAGGGGAGCCAGCGAGAAGCAGGCCAACCTGAAGCAGAGCATTTGGGGCAGGGAGTTGTTAGCCCAGGAGTGATGGAAGGTTGAGCGGATGCTTCCTTCTACCCTCATTTTCCAGCCGAGTAAGGAAATAAAGCCTTTGCTCTAACATGGCCACAGTCTTAATTTTACAGTTTGCCACCATGAATTCCCACTGGCTTACGAATCTCAGGGCCTTCCCAGCTCGTGTGATGGCATTTCAGACCCGTAAGCACGACCCCAGAAAACGTCCCGCTGGCTTGTCATCGGTCTCCCTGTGCCTCCTTGGCCTCCGCTGAGTCTCAAGAGGAACGCCTGCTCCTGCATCCTTTCACCTGTCCTTCTTCCTGATGCTTTATACATTCCCCGGAGACCACTTCCTGACCACAGCCCCGTATGATTTTGATTAACTTCTTATACAAAAAATACCCCAGGGAGCACTACCTTCAGAGCAGTTACGTGGAAGCCCTGTGACCAAAGCAGCGGCCGCCTTGCTTTGACCTTGTATCTGCTGCTACATGCAGACTAGCCACTGTGGCTATTCTGTCTTCTTTTGCTTCATATTTTGTTGGTCCCTTACTCTGTGTCTGGCCTCTCAGTTCGAAACACTAGGGCCAGGTCACCTTGGCCACGAACCTTGGTTTTTCTTATATCCAAGGCATTATAGACATTGTCTCTGAGTGATCTTCAGGTATATTCACAATGTCAAAATTAAAACTATTTATCTTTTGGGCCTGAAAAGCTGGTTTGGCATGTAAGAATACTTGCTGCTCTTGCAAAGGACCCGGATTCAGTTCCTAGCACCCATATGGGAGCTCTCAGCCATGTGTAACTCCAGTACCAGGGGACCTGGCATACTTTTTGGACCCTCTTGGGCACAGACATGCATACATTCAAGCAACAATATACATACCCATAATATAAATTAAAAGAACTTAAACTGTTTTATCTCTCATCTTCAGCCAGTAACATCAGAGACATTCTTTTCATTAACTCAAACTCTACTTCATGTCTGTTTTCTCTCCTTGATATTCTTATTGTCTATACCTGGCTTTTAGATTAAGCCATTTTCCCCCATAACAAGTTATCAAAAGTTTAGAGGAGTAAACCAATATCCCGTCTACATATTACCTCCCCTCTTAAGTGTGTTGGAGTCCTGGCACATCTTGCTAGTTTCTTGTTTCTAGAAGCCTCTGAAGGTCATCATCACATGGCCCCCCACAGACCCTCTCCACTGCAGAGAGTGTAGGTAAGAGGAGTGTTCCCTGTGTCTTCTAATCCATGTTCACTAGCTACACACACGTTAAGGGGTTGCCTGTTTCATCCAGGATAATTTCGCTTTTGACCAAGTAAAAGTCAACTAACTGACTATAGACTTCAATCACATCTACAAAGTTCTTTTACCTTTGCCATATTATAAAAGTGAAGTTTGTGATTTTACTACAAGAGAACAGGGTTTTCTATAAGGTAAGGGCACTCCGAGGATGGAATTTTGGAGACATCTCATGATTCTGCTGAAGAAATTTTTTCACAATCTCCTTTCTCATTCAGATCTCACGTCTCATTCATTTCTTTCTTCCTTCTTTTGTTTTTTATTTTTCATTTTTAAAAAAATTTAAAAATTGAGGTTATCTTCCCCTTTCAACCCTCTCACATGCTCCTCCTGACTCTCCTTCAAATTCATGGCCTCTTTTTTTTGCTAATTGTTATTGCATGAGCATCTGTATATACTTAGAAATCTCTAACTATAACCTGCTCAGCCCTTATAATGTTCCTTGTTTGCTTGTTTTCAGGGCTGACTCTTTGGCACTGGACAGCCAGTTGGTGTGCTCTTCCCTGGGGGCGGGGGACCTCCTCTCCTGATCCCAGCTTTCCAGGTTGTGTACTTCTCACCTCTTTCTGTTCTTACCACCTGACTGCTCATGCATCATGAGAGCAGGCATCATTCTTGGGGATAGATATGGTCAAGAACTCACCCAGTTCCCTTCTTCAAAGGTTTGTCATGCAAAACGTAACAAATTTTGCATCTCATAAAAATATCTTTAAAATGTTACGAAGATCACAATTTTGTTTTTCCTCTCCCCAAACCAACAACTGTACTTGAGCAATAGAGCATATATTTTCCTGAACAAATTATATTGTGTGCACATACATGTGGGTATATGTGTGTGCAAGTACATATGTGCTTGTGTGCATATTGCTAGCAATTTAGGGACTGAATTTAGGCTCTTGTACATTCTTGATTTTATGAAACAAAGTCTCACTGTGTATTTGAAGTTGGATTTGAGCTCAGGACCCTCCTGCCTCAGCCTCCCGAGTGCTGAGATTATGATACTGCTATGTCCCGACATTGAAGTTTTAGAAGCTATTCCAACTCTCTGAGCGTGCAGATTAAACAAAACCTAATCTGTCTTCAAAATCTTATCCTGTCAGAGATGTTTTTATTTCCCTTGCTTCCATCTGCGCAGCTCTTACAGTTCCACCCATGCTTGGGTGCTCTAGATGCAGAAGAGGAAGTAATATGGTTCGCGCATGCCTGTGGTCGGGTGGCGGAGAGACTCCATTCAAATATGTGGTCTGAGAAATAAGATGCCTCAAAGAAGTCGAGCTGGCTTCTCCAGATTCAGTCTGAGCTGGAAACACAGCACAGCTGGCAGAGTGGCTAGGTTCAAGTACCTTCCAAGAAGTCACCGGGAGGTTTGGATTTATTTCCAAGCCACCCTCAATACCATCTTGTCTATAGGTTTGAGCTCTATGCTTGTTTTAAGGAAAGACTGCACATTTTATGTCACTAAATTATGTCAAATTGTTTTAGGCTTCTCAAATATAATAAGACATGAAGAAGATAGGGTTGTATGCTTTTCCTTTGCCACGGACTATATATGTAGGCCAACCTTGGCTCCAAGAAGATAATAGATGAAGGAGGCATGGGGAGAGGAGGTGTCAGAGGTATGGGAGAATGGTGTGGGGCTACAGCTGTGAAAGCAGCTCTGGAAGGGTCACAAACGAGGCTCTGTATCTTAACAGACTAGGGCTGGTAGTGCCTGAGAACCACCATGAAGTGCCCAACAAGGCCCTAGTGTGGAGTTCTTGCAATGAGGCACGTGGCTGGCCAAGTAAGGAACTTAGGTTGCTTACCAACTCTCTGTTAGAACTCATTGCTCTTGCCCTGGTCTCTTTAGTGCACATGTGCTTTTAGAGGCTAATACTGAATTCCTTGTCCTCAATATAGCTATAATTTAACAACTATTGCTGTAGAGAAATGGATGGCATAGAGAAATGAAATTCGACATATACCCAGGCTGCGTAGTTAAGTTTACATAGCAGTCTTGAGGTAAACAGAGTTGCCTACTACAGAATTAAATCTTGTCCTATAGTGAGTACATTCATTGGTTCTTGTTCTGAAAGGTGATTTGTGCTGTTTCAGCAAGGCCTGACAATGGCTGGTGGCTACGATTAGCTTTCCTTTCCTGCTCTTCCTGCAGTGAATGATTGGCATTGGAAACAGAAGGTGGGCCATATGGAAACAGTTCCAAAGAGGTTCGTGATTTGCAAATTACTGGCACAGATAATCTCTATGGCCCTTTCCTGTTCCGTGTGCCCCTGAGAGCTGTGTCAAACTGGTCCTGTTTGACCATGAAGCACAATGTAGATGGATTCACCAGCTTCTTCCTCAGGAGGTGAGGAGGGCTTCATTTCACCGGACTCCACATTTGGCAAGGTTATACATGTGAGCAGGAGATCAAGACTAGATGTACAGAGACATTGGTCAGCAATTGGTATGGAATTAAATGGCCAGTTCCAATGTAATGCCATTAGCCTGTTTTTTTTTTTCCTTTGTAGAAACAATTAGAACATCCAAATACTGTATTCATAAATTGCATCTGGGATTTAATGGTAATGTTTCCTTCCTGTCTGAGTTGCCCTCTTCTTCCCATTCATAATTTTTTCTTTTTCTTTTCTTCTTTTGTTCTTAATGCTCAAATCTAATTCACATGTGGGTCAGAGTAAAAGCACTCTGTACAGTCTTTTAAATGTTAAGATTGCCATCCTTAGAGGTCTTGGGGTCACTGAAGAGAGTCACTCTTTTGACACCCAGTCTTAAAAATAATAATAAAAGTAGGCTTTCAGGAAATTTAGTCAAATGGCTGGCATTTAAAGGATCTGTTTTCTTCTTCTTCTTCTTCTTCTTCTTCTTCTTCTTCTTCTTCTTCTTCTTCTTCTTCTTCTTCTTCTTCTTCTTCTTCTTCTTCTTCCTCCTCCTCCTCCTCCTCCTCCTCCTCCGCCTCCGCCTCTTCTTCTTCTTCTTCTTCTTCTTCTTCTTCTTCTTCTTCTTCTTCTTCTTCTTCTTCTTCTTCTTCTTCTTCTTCTTCTTCTTCTTCTTCTCCTCTATTGTTGTTGATCATAACTGTGTGTTTAATGAGATTTTTATTTTATTTATTTAGGTTTACCACCTTTATTAATCATAAGAAATGTGTTTTGCTACAGTTAATGGTGAGCTATGAGATGTCGGTGGATTCTTTTCTGGAGTAGATGTTGCTAGTGTATCTCTTCTGAGTTGGTCACTATGAGCTTCCATAGGCTTATTTGAAAAGAAGAGTTTCCAGAATGTAGGTTCAGCCAGGACAAGCACACAAAATAACCAAAATGAAGTAGTAAGGAAAGTGTTCTGATACCGTTGGTTATAGATCTGCAGAATGGTATTCCAGTTCAAAGGCATGTTGACTATTCACATGTCACACAATGAGGATACATCTAGTCTTCTGTGAAGAATTCAAACTGGGATGAGCTTTCATGCAATTTTTATGAAACTATCTGTACTTTGTGAATGTCTTTTCAGCTCCCCACAAACACAAACACATATCACCTCACCGGCAAGAGTAAATCCTTTGGAACTGAGAGCCTAGAGGATCAAATACTGACGTGTTCAAACTTCATGTAAGAGGTTCTTATCACATTTAAATTAAACAACAATGTCAATAAATCCCTTCTTGTGTGTGTGTGGGTTTTTTGTTGTTGTTTGTTTCATTTTACAAAGATGGAGCTGTGTGTATAATGTGCCTGCTATGCATAGGGTTTGATTTTAATGGAACTTAATAACTCATATGGGAACCTAATTTTCACATATGCAACATTTAGAATTGTGCCTCAGTGTTTTAGATAGGCTGAGAAGGCAGTTCTCTATGGCTTATGATAGCTGACACCAAAGCCATTGTTTGAGTCTTGCACTTTAACCAGCACTTTCCGCAACCACATGTTTATAAAGCTGCTATGTCCCTAGAAGCTCTGCGAGCACGCCTTTGCTGCATCTGCCATGCCTTGAAAGACAAGTAGCTGAGACTTGAGTTACTGAGCAGGAATCCCTATGTTTTCTCTGTGAATTGGTGCTCTTTGTAAGCAGAACTCTCTCCTCACCAGCCTTTGCTGGGAAGTGCATGTGGTTGTTTCTTGGGAATGCCTGCTGGCTAGATCTCACTGGAGGCATGTCTTCTTTAGGAAGCAGCAGAGTACTTTACCCCAATCCCTTTTGTCAACACAGTGGGAGTTATCTGAATTTTGTTTGGGTATTAGTTGCTGTGTGGGCTGGGTTTCTCTCTGTTAGTGGAGCCATTCTTAGTGGATTAAAAGCACAGTTGTTGGGAAGCACTCGTACCTCTGTGGGGGATTTCTTCATCAAGTAACAGGGTCAGAGTTTTATCTGCATGCTTTTCTAGCAAGCCCACTTCTCAGAGTCTCATTTTCCAGGCAACTCTACCACTTACCTGGAGACCGAAGAGAACGTTCTCTTTATTACTATTATTATTATTATTATCTAATCCAGCTTCATTTTCCTGCAGCTAGAAGCACAACCCTTTTAGGAGTGTAACCTTCAGCCGTAGATGAGAACTTTATGTAAACAAACTCCATGTAAAGCCATATAGCTTTGCAGTTCAGGGAATCGGGTATCTTAGGAGTATTAACTCGCTCCCAGAGGTTTCTGTGGTCGACAGTCAGGGTAGATTTTGTAATATTGGGTAGCTTTGGGATTGCGCAGAGTGGTATATACTCGTTTGAACTTGAGTTGGAGGCTGACACTGAACTCAAGGTCTGGACCACTGAACATACAGATTGACTCCTGGAGCCAAGAAACCAAGAGCTGGGTTCTGATGCCAACCTTTTCTGCTTGCACTCAGCTGATACATCTATTCAGGGAAGAGAAATTCTGAGTGCCCCGAAAGCTTAGCATCTGCTTCTTCTTGGCTTCTTATGCTTTAGAAAGCCTCTAGAAGTTTCTATTGGATTTAGACGAGACGAGGATAGCATATTTCCTGTCTCACCAGAAGCCTTCACCCCACCTTAGGAGCCTCATTTGCATGCACATCCAATGCTGTCTGACTGCCTTGGACTGTACCTTTGAGCAGATCCTGTGGGATCCCCACATGCATGTCAATGAAGCTCCCTTCACAAGAGCCCTGCTCTGAAGAGGCAAAGAGAAGGCTTTGCCCGGAACTTGTTACTGTGACAATCTCTAACCAGACACCACAAAAAAAGATTTTTTTTTCCTTTGCTAGTATGTATGCCAGGAGCACTCCGTGTAACTTGGTTTTCCAGACCAAGGTAATTTATTTAAACATGGATTATTTGAAAAATGGGAAGGGATACAGGGTCTGATTTTAATCCCTGCTAATATAGAGAAAAGAATGCTCGTGTCACAACTCAGTGAGTATAAAAATTAAAAAAGGCTGAGACCATTGTTTGAAAACAGGCAAAATAATTAAAATTATTGTGGAATAATCACATATCACACAACAACCTCCCACTCTTATGAGCAACAATCCAAAACAGCTCCTCCAAAGCGGGCCCAAGGGCAGAGGTTCTGTATATCATTCAAAGACCATCTGTCGTGCAATTCCTGTAGCGCCTTTGCACTGTTCTGAGGGCAGGCTGAAATCCAGACCTGGCACTTCTCTTCCATTTGCTAACAAACAGCAGCGATGGCAGATAAATATGGCAAACAATAGGCGCTTGTAATGAACTGGAAAGGGATGAGGAGTTTTGGAACCGGCACCGGAATAAGAAGTTTTGGGTCCTTTGCTGGGCTCCTGAGACCCTGAGGGCTAGTTCCTGCCATGTGGCAGCTCAGACAGACATCTGCAGGCTGAGAGAGGCTGCCTTGAGCTCAGCCAACCTGCTATGGGCCTGATTTAAATAAAGTTCTTTTTTTTCCTTAAAAAAATTAATAATCACAAAGAGTCAGGGCTAGGCTTCCATTGTTCTGAGAGTCCCATACACCGAACATCATTCCAAGAACTTGCCCTTTCATTTGTCCCCTGCCTTGAACTCTGTGTCAGTGTCTCCTCTCCAAACAGCTGTCTAGGTTCCTGTGCTCTCAAGTGCCACCTCACTCTGGGTCCCACCAGCTAGCTAGAGAGGATCTTGATAATTTCACTTGAGAAGGTGCTTCTTCATCTTGTTTTCTAGGAAGACATTTTTTTCTCACATTTTTTATTAGATATTTTCTTTACTTACATTTCAATGTTATCCCCTTTCCTAGTTTCCCTGCTGAAAATCCCCTATCCTCTTCCCCCTCCCCCTGCTCCCCAACCCACCCACTCCCATTCCTGGCCCTGGCATTCCCCTATACTGGGGCATAGAACCTTCACAAGACTTTGGGCCTCTCTTCCCATTGATGGCCGACTAGGCCATCCTCTGCTACATATGCAACTAGAGACACCAGTCTCACCATGTGTTTTCTTTGATTGGTGGTTTAGTCCCAAGGAGCTCGGGGGTACTGATTCATATTGATGTTCCTCCTATGGGGTTGCAAACCCTTTCAGCCTCTTGAGTACTTTCTCTAGCTCCTCCATTAGGGGCCCTGTGTTCCCTCTAATGGATGACTGTGAGCATCCACTTCTGTATTTGCCAGGCAGTGTCAGAGCCTCTCAGAAGACAGCTATATCAGGCTCTCATCAGCAAGCTCTTGTTGTCATCTGCCATAGTATCTGGGTTTGGTGGTTGTTTATGGGATGGATCCCCAAGTGGGGCAGTCTCTGGATGGTCGTTCTAGGAAGAAATTTTTGATATTGACTGTCTGACAATAAACTAGGACTACCAAAATATGTTACAACAGACCTTGTTAACAGTTTTAATTCACAGGTTAGCAGTATGTGAGGAATTCTAGACTGAAGGTCTTTCTTTGAAGGTTCAGAGCAATCTAAAATTCTGACCTAGGCCTTCTTGGAAAATTATTTGCTCATTATTTTTATGTATTTATTTATTTAAATCCCAAACGCTGCTCTCCTGGTCTCCCCCTCACAGAATCCCTCTCCCCATTCCCCCTACTATGCTCTAGGAGGGTGGGGCCTCCCACCCTGGTATATCAAGTCTCTGCTGGATTAGGTGCATCCTCTCCCACTGAGGCCAGGCAAGGCAGCCCTGTAGGGGAACAGGATTCACAGTCAGGCTACACTTTAGGGATAACCCTCCCTCCAGTTGTTGGAGGACCCACATGGAAACTGAGCTGCATTTCTGCTACATCTGTGATGAGGCCTCTGTCGGGCCCGTGTATGCTCTTCGGTGGCATTTGCTCACAATTTTTCTGTGACCTGTAACTATATACACACAGATTCAGTCGTTCTGTATACCCCACTTATAACATTTATAATGCCTGATCCTATCCTTTCTCTCCTATTCATTCCTCCCCCCACCCCCCGTCCCATTCCCCATCCCCGTATCTATCCTTATCCCTGTCTATGTCTCTATCCTGATTCCTAGTCCCATTCTTATCTCTAGTTCTACCTTCCCATTGGTCAGAGGCAGTCTCTAGGAAACTTCATAGAGGCTTCAGGAGTGAAGGAGCACAAGGAGCAAAGCACATTGCTATTTGTACCATGCCCAGCCCACATTAGCATTTTCATTTCTCTAGTAGTTGGAGTGAGAAAACATTTGTTATAATTTTCCTTATAAAATTAGCACTTTATACCAAGGAAGACTCTAACCTGAACTGATAAGAGACCAAAGGAGGCCTTAAATAGAAAGGCCACCTTAGCTGTGCTAAGGTATGCTAAGGTGCTGTCTGCCTCTGAGTGGGGATGGCATATGGCATCAGACCATTAACAGGGACAGTAGTGGGGTGGATATGGAGCTCAGAAACAGATGCTTGTCCTCCAGTACTGAAATTATTAAAAAGCACGGAATTGATACCCCCACCTCCCCACTTTGCTATCCAGCGACTATTCATGAGCATAGTGTGTCATTTCCAAGACGAAGCCCCCATGATGCGTGCTGTCGTTCAAACAGGTTTCATTTCCTCCAGTTCTTTGGAGGGAACATGGATTAAACTCAGGAGAACTCAGGTGTGCTTTTTCAAACTTCCATGGCAAAGCCTGGCACTTGAGAACCAGAAGAAGCCCCAAGAGGGTTGATTACTGTGTGGAGAAGATAAACTGAAACTTACTGAAGTTACGTGACCTCTCTGACGTCATCAGAAGAGGAATCAGAGCGGTCTCTGGTCTTCTCAATCTTAGGTCAATGCAGGGCTGTTGTTTTCACACACCCCGTCCTATCTGGTTTGCTTACACAGGTCACAGAATCAGGCTGTACTTGGTAGTTTGAAGTGCTGTATCAGGCTATAGAGTCATGAGAGTCCCATACCACTAGACATATACATGCCACTGCCACCACACACATCAGAGATGTCTCTCTAGACTTCTTGAAATACCACTGAGTTCTTACTACCCCTTCAGCTGATCTCGAGTGCTACTGACCTGCTTATCTATCTGGTTTTTGGCAACCACATTCATGTTATCTTGCTTCTAGAATGCTTTTCTCCTGTATAATTCCAACAGTTTTCCAGATCCTACAGCGTGAGGAAAATCCAGTTAGCTAGTAACGGATGATTTTGCCACAAGCACACTCTTCCCTCTCTATTCAGTGCTGGACTGGAGCCAGCTTGCACTATTTCATGAAAGCTGTCTTTTGAAAGGGGTTGTGAGAAATTTTACAATTTATTTGTTAAATAATTAAATTAGATAGGAGTGGTGGTGCATGCCTTTAATCCCAGCACTGGAGAGGCAGGAAAAGGCAGATCTTCATGAGTTCAGGGCCAACCTGATCTGTATAGTGTGTTCCAAACCAGCCAGGGCTACATAGTAATATCATATTAAGAAATATGTAAATATAAATAAACAAATAAATAAAAATACTTTAATTGAACATGGTATAGTATCTACATCAAAGAAAGTGATAAATATTACTTATTTCTACATCTTTCTAGAACTGTTGTTGTTAGTATAGACAATATTTATAATATTTGCATATATTTATGCATGATTCTCAGAATTCTGTGGATTATTGTTGTTTTCCTCCTTCAGATCGACACGCTTTAATTCTTAGAAAAATAAATACTTAACAGAGCATGTCATTATACTTCTATAATTAAAAATGTGCATTTCAAAAGCTTCAAAAAAGAATATATATTCAAGGTACAAGACTCCAAGAGCCCATCTAAATTAACAATGCTAAGAACAATTTTGTTTCTTCATTTTTTCAAATTCAAAACAAATCCATGCACATTGATTTGTTCCAAATGAAGGCTGAGTGTTTTGGCTATCCATTTGTAAGCTCTTAGTTCTGAAGAGGACATTAGAATCTTCACACAGCCGAGGGTAGAAGATTCTCTGCTGGCAAGCCAGCAGAGAGCAGATTAAACAGCACCGAGTGGCATCTGGTCAGTTTACCAGACAGTTCTAATGTGGAGATGTTCCTAAAAAGAGAGCAGAATGTTTCTATCCTATCCCAGAAGCTGGCCCGTGCTTCCAGGGTAAGTGCAGGCTCAGCCTCTGCCAAGCACAAGTGAAAACGCAATGCCTGTTGAGAGCAGATGCTGTTAAATTTGAGGCAGAAAAGCACGCCACTCCAGAATCTCCTGGATAGTGGGCAAGACACCAAATGCAGAGTTTACGCATCAATGCCAGGTCGGCTAAGTCACCGGACTCGGTTAGTAAAGTTTCCATTCCTTGGAAAGCTATGTGTAAATTGCTGCTGGATTGTGTTTTGTCCCTTGATGTCTTCTGTCCTTTCTTAGTGCCAGTGAGTAGAGTGTTTATCTGAGCATTACTTTCCCTGGAAAAGACCAAATATGAGATCTTTTTCCATGTCAAAAAGAGTGAAAATAGATTTTCCCAGACAGGAAGTCTGTGTGGTCTAACTGTAGTAATGGGTTGCCTGAAAAGCATCCAGTAATAACACAGAACAAAATCTGGTTCTACTTTTGTTACTGATGAAGCAGCCCATGACACTAGGTAACTGACCTCATCATTAGAGCACCAGCTAACTCATCTTCTGGAGAGATTAGAACCACAGGGCCTGGTTTCTTCCTCTGCACAGACATTTGGCATCACATTTTCTCCACAGAACAAATTTGATTTTACTTCTCTAAAATAACTTGCATTATTATGAATGAAATTCCTTATATTTATAGCCATGATTCTTCAAGGGAAGTCCCCAGAGCAGCTACCAATTTCATAGCTGTGGTTCAAGTATGGCTTAATTCCTAAAGGGCTCATTTCTCAATGTGGCAATGTTGAGATGTGGAAACCCTAAGGCAGTGGTTCTTAACCAGTAGGTCTCAACCCCTTTAGGGGTCGAATGAGTCTTTCACAGGGGTCATCTAAGGCAACTGAATACTTAGATATTTGCATTATGATTCATAACAGTAGCAAAATTACAGCTGTGGAGTAGCAACAAAATAAGTTTATGGTTGAGGGTCATCACAACATGAGGAACTGTGTTAATGGATTTGATAACCTCTGCCCTAAGTCTTTTGGGAAATGATAAGGTCATAGGGGATTCTGTCCTTGGAAGGATTAAAGTAGTTATGGGTAGGGGGATAGAGTTAGTCACTCTCCTTAAGAAGATTGTTTTAACAAGTAATGCTATACTCCCTCTCCCCATGTTTTCCTCTGACTTCCTGTCTCACTAGGTGATCTTTCCTTCTTACACATTCCCACTATGAGCCCATCTACCATGTGATACAACCAAGATAGTCCTCACTCGATCTGAGAAGATGTTGGTACCATTCTCTTAAAACTCCAAAACTGTGAATGAAATAAAACCATTTTCTTTATGAAACTCCCAGCCTCCAGTATTTCATTATAGCACTAGAACTTGGACTAAGTCAATCTCTTAGCAGCTTATTAGAAATGTACTTCTCAGGGCTGAAGAGATGGTTGAATGGCTAAGTACACCCATTGCTGTTAAAGAGGACTTAGCTCCAGTTCTCAGTACCTACATTGGACAGCTCACACCAACCTGTACTTGAGCTCCAGGGGACCCAGTTCCCTCTTCAGGTCACCATGGATACTTTAATATGTGCAATATGCGCAACCCCCCACCCCCCACATAACTAAAAGAATTAAAAGTCCTAAAAAAAAGAAAGGAAAAGAAAGAAAAAAAAGGAAAAAAAAAGAAAGAAAAAGAAAATATAATTCCCAGGCCTGATCCTAGATCTTCTAACACAAATACTCTTAAGGTGATGTTCAGAATCCTGTGTTTTGTAGAGCCTTCTGGGAACTTCTAAGGTACTGATTTAGAGAGACTTTGAAGTTAGGTGATAAATAGCTGTCACGGTCTTATTAGTTGTCATTGCCAAAGTTCTTTCTCAGTCCAAGTGTCTGATCCACAGGCCGGTTCTAAAAAGCATGCCAGGTACCAGCTGAAAACCTGAAGCGTCAGATGCTATTACTGTAGCAGCAATACTTGTAGGGCACTTTTGCATTTGCACATTTCCACACTTTTTCCCATTTGAGCCTTGGAGCTGTTGGCTTGGTGAGAGCATGGTAAGGCTTTGAGTTGGGGCTTAGCAACTTAGTGGACTGATTTATTCTTGAGGAGAAGTATGGTCCCTGGCGTATGCCACATTTCCTGCAATGTGCTAATGGTCAAACCCTCGATTACAACAACCACATACACTCTTGGAAGCAGAACAGCGGTCTTTACCAGCAGACCAATAACTGCCTATCCCAACCACAGACCGGAAGTGCATGGGAAATAATTTTCATATTTGATTCACCTAATTCCATGACCAAGCAAGTTGCTTGTCATGTGAGGATGAAAAGAGGAGTCTGCCATTCCTGGGTGAGAGAAACTTCCTGACAGGAATTACTCATTCTCCAAGTCAGAAGGGGCTGCCAAATCCTGCATCCTGCATCCTGTGACATGTGGCCCTCGGGCCTCTCACTGCTGTGATTGGCAGGTCACACTCCCTTGGTTTTGACTACGATCTGTCACAGTTGAGAAGACAGCTCTTGAAATGGGTTTCACTTCACTGAGGGTCATGCCATAGGTCGCCAGTGCTGCCACCTAACAGTGAAATGCTGCCGAGCTGGGGAGAAGCACATGATCAGAGCAGCTACATGGGGCCCTGGTTGCTGCTGGGTGAGCTGGTTGCCAAGGGCAGAAAAGCAGGGAGACTGACTTACAGGTCATCACCAAGACTGCCAAGACGGCACACTGCTTATGAATGTGCTGCCGTGCAAGTTACAACCACAAGTTAGTCACTCAGAGGAAAACTGTGCTGTTTTGGATAAGGCTCATGAAACAAAGCAGAAAACACCTCACTACCAATCCCATTAGGTAGGAAATATACGAGGAATGTACAGAAAACTTGGGAGTGTAGAGCTGATTGACAGGAGAAAATGACTTGGCTACAAACCTCTGCAGAGGGTCTTTGGCTTGTTCACATTGCACATCAACATTTATTCATAAATTCAAATGAATATTTAATTGGCCTTCACATGAAATTATATGGCATTAGAAAGGAGTAAATGAACAAATGAAGAGTCACTGGCAGTGTGTGTGTAAAGAGAGGCAGAGACTGAGAGAGTCTCACTGATGGTGGTTTTCAGCATTTCAGAAGAATATAGTTTATTCTGCAGATGCTTCAGTGTAACTCCTTGATAGGAGCTGTATGGTAGGATCGTAGGGGTCTGGTCTCTATTTGCTTTTATTCCCCCTCTGTTCCTCCTTACTTTTTTCTTTCTTCCCCTTTCTCCCTTCTCCCCTTTGTTTCTCTCTCCTTTTATTAAAGAAAAAAAAAAGAAATCTTGAATTAGTTACAGGATATGATTAGAACCGGAGGAAAGAGTGTCAACTCTGATAACATTAGTGAAACATTCCTTTAAAGGGATTTAAAAACTCTAAAACTATACCCACACCTATCTAGCTCTAAAATCTTTGTTCGGTTACCCCCTTCAGAGGGCACATTGATTTTCAAGTGTTGTCCTTGATGCATCTGTCGAGATCAGGTGATACACTGGGGCACGCTCGTCACAGGAGGGAGCTTCAGAGGATGGCTGAAGAGCACGCTGTACTGAGAGGAGTATGCATTCTGTCAGAGGAAAGCAAGACGCAGGAAATGGCGTCTCTTCCCCTCTCTGAGGCTGGTTCTTTCTCTCTTTTCTTTTTCCTTCTTAAAACGTCAAGTCTTATTTCTCTTTCTCACAAAGTAGTAGCAGAAAAAGACTAAGCTTTGATACTGATATTTGTAATTTTCTGGGTCGGTTGTTGTAGATGTCATAATTAAAGATCAAATCCTGGCTAATGTCCACCTGGTAAAAAAGATTAGCCTGCTAATTAAAGAGAGTGCCTTTTATTCTAGGCGATCAAAGATTTCGGGTTATTTCAGCTTTTGTTATATCCGTGAAAACAATAGTTTGAACAGCTTTAAGCTTAATGCCTGTTTCAGTTCATAGGAGGGACCCAGACTTGGTCTTTTCTAATCGTGAGGCTTTTCTTCTTAAAGTGGCAAATGGTCATGCTTAATGTTAGAAATGTAAACAAAACAAAATGTGTGGCTGACTGCCTTCTGACAGAGATGCTGTTTGGCCTGCAGTTGTTTGATAGACGAGGTTTGTCTTTCCACCTATGATGTATAGTTTCTAGCCATCCGACTTCCTTCAGGGTAGCGTCTGTCGGGAAGACCCTTTGCTTGTCCCGTGTCACCAGGTCTGTCAGCGCTGGTTGTCCTTGTCCATCACACCAAGCTGTAGGCTCTTGCTCGTTTTGCTCTCAGCTGTGTAAATGTGAGATTAGATGACAAAAGGGCCAGAGGTCCTCTTATCAAATAAACAAATATTCCAGCTGACTCACCGGACACTCTTGTTTCCTCTAAAAAGGGGGATTCTATCAAAGTAGATCTGCGAACATTGGCTATGCTGCGTCAGAGGAAGGCTGTAACTACACCGAGGCTGCTTACCTTTACCGTGAGATCAAAACTAAGCTGAGCTGTGGCAGGTTGAGTTCATTAGTTGGTTTGCTCATTTCTTCCACAGAGGTGGAGAGACAAGAGTAGCCAAGGACTTTTGTCATCTTCCCTTTAGGTTTTCCGTTGTTAGGACCTCCACGATCCTAATGATGGGAACACACCGTAGTATTTGCTACGGTGTCTCTGAACATAATTAGTTCTGAATTCATGCTGTAAACATTTGAAGATTTTATTTGGTGGCACTGGGGCTCTTCCATTTTAGCCAAGCACACAAGCAATGAATGAAAACACTGGCTCTGGATTTGTAAGTAAACAGGTTTGAGTCTTACAACTTCACCTAGTCTGCAGTAGTTAAGTGCAGTTATTATCAATCCCTGTGAATACTGACTTCAAGCACCCCTCCCATGCACTTCCTGACTGTCCCTAACCCTTCTATATTTTGTATGGGTGGTATAACTATTACATGTGCCAAGGCAATGCCCCAGACAGCAGTGGCATAGCTTATTTTAAACCCAGCTTCTTTTGGAAAGACAGCACACAACCACATACATTAAATGTTTTCTTAGTATATACTTAAAGTTTATTGTAGAAAATAAAGAAATTAGGAATCATCTTTAATTTCACCCCATTCAGATAAACACTGCTGCTATTTTGAAGGAATTTATTCTGACGATTTTCTTTTTCACACCCGTAAAAAGCTAATGTTTTCTTATGGCGCTTAAGGAGTTAAAAGGGAATGAGAGATTATTCCACTTCTTGCTTACATTCTCAGTTCCCTCAAGGTCCCCTCTTTAACAGACTGTCTCAGGAGTGATTCGATGCTGAAGCAGTTGATCACTGAATAAATCTTCCCCGACTGACTCTGAAAATGTTACAGTATTATGCAGCACACACAGCATGGGTTACAGCTGAGCTGTACTGTGACCAGAGATGATCTCTGGGTAAAGAAATTGCCTGGAATTACCCAGGGGACTTTGCATTTCAGTAGCGAAATCGTAAGTGCAGGAATGGAGCAGAGTGACTTGCTCAAGATTCTGACCATATAAACAAGGACTGGGGGAGTGCAGGATAAAAGAAATCTCAATATCATTTGATTCAAGGAGGACAAGGACATTTTATAAATGTCACTCATTAGAGGGCTCCAGAAATGGGCCATTTCAGATATATCACCTAACTGCTGGCAGAATGGAGTGTTCTTGAAGTCTCATTTCTCTTGGAGACACTCTGAACAAGAAAGCCATGTAGCATGAGGTAATGTCTACTGCAGTTTCCAAACTTCAGATACTGGCTTGTCCTCTGTATGGCTCTTGAGGTTTGAAGGGAGGAGAGGGACGTTCACAATACATTCCCCTAGAAGCTTACGTCCTGAGCTTCTGGGCAGTGAGGGGTTGGTTTTCATGTTTAGATTTTGGGGAATATTTTGATGCACTTTCTGGCCATTAAAATTATTTTTAAATATATTCTTCCCAACCCTGAGCTACTTATTCAATTCTGTGGTTTTGGTGTTGAAGCCGGTTGCTAGTACATATTAGGTACTCAATAAAAGTTTTGCTAACTGAGGAAATAAGTGAAAGAGTACAGTTAGTGTTGGCACGAGACTAGCAAATATGTGGGAAGGGTAAAGCCATAGCCAATAGGAAATCCTGTCCTTTGGCCTTTTTGCTTCATGTGCAAACCAAAGGGCACATTAAGATCTCGGCAGTGTTATCCAGTGTACCGGGGCTTCTTGTTGTCAGCTCAGTAGCAGATGCTTTTCCTAGGGGTGCAAGGTGAGGAAGGGGTGGCACACATGGCTCACTGCAGTAGGAGATATGCTAAATGCCTGTGGATAAAATATTAATTTCCTCATATCCAAACTTCCATTACCTTATTCACAAACTTTCTTGTTCACTTGTGAAGGCATTTGAACTTCAGACCCTTGGTACAAAGCCTCTTCATATACCAGATCTATGAGCGAGGGCGTGGATTTATCATTTCAAAAGGAAGATCAGACGCGGGTGGTCTGCAGGTGGTCATTTGGATACCGGTGGCATAGAGGAAGGAATAATGTGACTTTTCCATTTTTCTATAATTTATGTGGATCATTTAATCTTAATGTCCAATTACTATGCAGTCACATAACAGTCGCCACATATATGTTGTTAAATGTGTTCCTGAATAACTTTATATGGGTTGTATCTCCAGATAGCAGTAAGTGTTCTTACATGAGGAGATATCTCAGTCTTCCAAGAGTTTATGAGCAGAACATTGGAAGCATTAAAGGGAGCACAGTTTTGGTCTTCAGTTGAATACTGTTGTCTGTGCTCTTTTGCATGTATATAAGTAGAAAGTTAAGCTGTAAATAGTTTTTCTCATTAGAAAAGTAACTTTTTAATCTGGTAGACAATTTGCAGCATTCTCTTTCTGATAGACTTGCAAAAAGGAACAGCCTAACCTCAAAGCATGGAGATAGGAAATTATATACACACACATATACACACACACACACACATGCACACACGCACACGCACACATACACATACACACACACACACATGCACACACGCACATGCACACGCACACGTACACACACACACACACACGTATATAAAGGAAATTTACTAGAATGACTTACAGGCTCTGGTCCAGCTAATCCAACAATGGCTGCCTATGTACAGAAGATCTGAGGGTCTAGCAACTGTCCAGTTCACGGGGCTGAATGTCTCAGCCGTTCTGCAGTATATGCCAGAATCCTGACGAAGAAGCCCTATTCCCAGTGAAGGAATGAAGTTGCTGGAGAGGACAGGAGGATCCAAGCAAAAAGATGTGGCCCAGATTAGAGGTAGGTCTTCCCACCTTAAAACATCTGTGTTAAAGGTGTGTTTTCCAACATCAAAGACTGGGATTGGAAGTGAATCTTTCTACTTTAAATGGCCCAGTTAAGAAGAAATCTCTCAGAGATGTGCCCAGCCATTTTGGGGGTTTTAGTTAATTTCAGAAGTAGTGAAATTGACAACCAAGAATAGCCATCACAATAGATGAATAAGAAAGGCTTGCTTTAGTGCCCTGGGGATAGGATAGCTGTCCAACCCTCCCCTGGTGAGTTTCTACTCACCAGGTTTCTCCTGGATCAGAAGTCATTGTCAACAGCAGGAACTCTTCTTGAATTACTTAGCCACCCACTGATATGACCCCTGCTAAGTTAAGTGAGTAGTTGAGTGCAGGAAACAGAGAATATGTGCTGTGCTTGCTTCATTTTTACCTCCAGTTGTCTCCCAGGGAGATAAAGATGCTTGTGCAAGAGCAGATTTGAACAGTGGAGGCTCATGGGACCTTGATGCAGCCAAATGCTAACTTCTGGTGTAAGCCTGGGCATGTTGCTAAAGGGGTGAGTGTTTTTATTTTTATAGGATCTGTAACAGCACAGTATGGCACTGAGGGATAAGCATGCTTGTGTTTGCACAGTGACTTTTACGGTGTCAGACATCACTTTGTGGGGGCCATTTTCTTTTGCTGGATTCTTGTAGAGCTGGCTCAAAGTTGTCTTGATGCCAGGATGAGGCAGCAGATCCAGTATCTGTGCAGAAGGACCCATGAGGCATTTGGATGTGAGGTGGGGGTGTTCTATAAACCATTCCTTCCATAAGAGCCCTAAGCCCGTTTGCGTTTTACAACCTGAGATAGCCACTAAAGACTAAATATTTCCAGGATTATAATGGACAGTCTCCTCATAGGTCTGTGCCTGCTTGGGTGTAGCACACGGGCTTGAAAACATGCTGTTTCTTATGCCTACACAGCAGGAGGAGGGCCATTCAGAAACCAATGGAATTTGGGATTCAGGCGACTTTTGGATCTCCTGAGAACTAAGGTTGTTTACAGCAGTAATTTAAAGAGAAGAGAGGAGTAACCAGGTATCTCGCTGCAGCTGTCCTCTATCCTGGTCACAGTTTTACCTGAGCTTTGCTCGAGTGTCAGCTTGTGGGAGATATCTTGTGAGACCTCCCACCCAAACTCCACCTTGCTCTTTAACTAGTCCTGTGATACTCTGCCCCGCCATAGACACTTTGATGTGATGTGATTCTTTTCATTTTCTCTTAAATAACACATTTAAGTCTTATCTCTGAGAGAATGTGAGCTTGTGGAGGTGTATGTACAGGGGTTACATTTATTATGTCATTTTTTTAAAAAATTAACTTTTTAATTGATTCCCTGGGAATTTCATATCATGTACCCCAATCCCACTCATCTACCAACCTCTCTATATTCTCCCTCCACTCTTGAAACAAAAGAAACAAAACAAAAAACACCTTGCCGTGGAAGCTGCAGTATGTTTCTGTGTGTCACAAGTATACTCTTTTATCCAAACAGCTTCACTTGAAAATTTTCATTGTACTGAGTCATTGGTCTGGGTTAAGGTTTCTGGCTTTTGCCACACTTTTAATAGTGGATCTTCCTTTGTGTGCCCCGGTACAGGGGAACGCCAGGGCCAAAGGGGGGGAGTGGGTGGGTAGGGGAATGGGGGTGGGTGGGTAAGGGGGTCTTTTGGTATAGCATTGGAAATGTAAATGAGCTAAATACCTAATAAAAAATGGAAAAAAAAAATAGTGGATCTTCATTGGGACTCCTCTCAGGTATCCTGTTGTCCTGTGTTGTGGAGATCCTGTAGCTTTAGCCCTGCAGGACTGGCCCCTTCATACACACCAGAAGTTCATAGATGGGTTAGATGTTGGGGTTGACTAACTCAAAGTCCTAGATCTTGGTCTGGGTGGTAGCTGAGTCGGTCAGTCTGCCAGCTGTCAGCTTGCCCAAACCAACATGACCAGGGACAGCTCTCCTGTTTTACCCACATGAGGGACTGGGCCAGCACTCCTGTCTGTGACAGGGAAGGGGAGGTACCGACAGTGCCCCCACATCCAAGCCATCAGGGCCAGTTTTCCAGCACTTCCTGGTAGAGGGGCAGGGGCAGTTCACTGAAGTGCCACTGATGGTAAGGGGTGGGGTCAGCTCTCCTGCCTAACATAGGAGGCAAGGGGGTGTAGGCATGGGAGTTTGGTGGGAGGCAATTTCTCCAACACCCTTGCTAATTCATATCCAGTGAGGGGCAGGGCCAGGTCTCCTACATTGCCCATCCAAAGGGTGGTTCCATCTTTCCTGCCTCCCACATTTGGGAAGTGGTGAAAGAGGGGTCTTTCTCCTGAGCCCACACTACTGCAGGGCTATTGAGGGGTGAGGCCAGGGACCAGCTCTTTCGTTCTCCCACATTGCCCAGAAGAAGGGTGGGAACAGTTCTGCTCAGTCTTTGGACATCTACATGACTCAGGCAGCAGTCCAGACCAGGCCTTTCCTCATGGCCTTTGGTGGTAACAAGGGTCAAAGCCATATTGACACAGACCCCTGCTGTTGCAGAACCATGAACCCAGACATGGGACTCAGTGGTAGAATGAGCCGGGACTTCACCAGGGTCTCAGGTGGCAGCACAGGCTACTCACAGCAGGCTGTTCCTCTCCACCCTCGAGTCTCCGGTTCCACCTCTCTGCACAGGGCACAAATCGTTTTGATTCCCTCTTTCTCCCATCTTTCTCTCCCGTCACATACTTGTTTACCACAGTGGTGCTCAAAGTGACACATAAACAGTGATATCTTCTTTTGAAGGATAGGATGGTTAAATGTATGTCCAATCCAAATATTCCAAAGGAAATAAATCCCTGGCCAAAGTTAAACACAGAACAGAAAAACTATAATTCAATATGGAGTCATCTAGTCTCATGGCTAAACCTCTACCACAGCCAACCAGGGGGATTAGCACATAGGCCAACAGAAGTATACACAGCAGGACATGTGGAGTCAGTTGTGGGTCTCCACTCTGCAGGTACTGCTCTTCTTCCTGTCCTAGGATGCAACTCTGGGAGTCAGAGCCACACATACAATGGTCAGGTTTCTTCAAAGGAAGAGACCTAGGCCCATTGGCACCTTGCTTTTGTTACTGGCTCTATTCATGGACAGTGTAATTCACCATTTCCCAAGGCGCAAGAACAGCAGCCACCTTTCTGTCTCCAGTTCCGCTTCTCTTCCTTCTCTCCATTACCCATTTGCTTGTTTCTTTTTCTTCCCCATCACTCTATCATTTACTTGCTTGCTTTTTAGCCCTCAGGGAAGTAGAGCAGGTGCCCGACCTGAACGAGACCCACTGTGTGCTGTGCTGTTCTGTTTTGTCATTCGTTCAGCTCCTCGTCTGGAGAATGCATGTACTGGTGAGAATGTATCAAAATATACAGACTAAATGATCATGAATGAACATGTGCTCTTGTTTTTAAAGGGCCATTAAGTGCAGTCAATGAATTCTTACTATGACTGAAGGGGTTGGAATTCAGTGGGAAGAGTGTTTGTATTATCACATCTCTAGTCACATTTATTTACTGCAAAGTATCCAGCATGATTGAAATGTCATCTCCTAGTTCATGAAGCGTGCCAGGAGGACAGGGGTCATACCAGATGAGAAATTAAGCTAGGATTTTTTTTTTTGTCCCCTAAGTTCTGTGACATTTTTTTGAGTTTTCTCTGCCTGGTGTTTCTTCTCTGCTACTTTTTTTTTCTTTTTTAATATATAAATGTTCTCAAAATTGTGGCATTTCCAAGATTTTATTTCTCAATGCAAAGAGTTTTGATATGCCCATAAAAGCCCATTATTATGTCCCATAGCTATATTTTAGAAGGTATATATCTTTATGCAAATTGAATAGGTGACAATTTAAAATCATATTTATAATAAACATTTTCTAATCATTATTGCTTATTTTTGGCTAAACCAGAAAAAGATCTGATAAATTAAATAGTTGTGCCAATGAAGGTTTTTTTTTTTTTACCTACCTGAGGATTCAGAAAAAAGTATTAAAATGTTTTATAATAATTAAAAATGCCATCCTAATAATATTTATGAAAATATATTGCATTCTAAAAATTATCTTTTGATTTAAGAACCTCAATTTTACATAGCTGGAAAAAATAGAGAGACCAAGAATGAAAGTGATATCTAGGGTAAATATATTCTTTTCCTAGTAAAATTATAGACAGTATTATGAATGTTCTGCCTGATTAACTTCTGATTATAACATTCTAATTAGAAAAGTCCTTCAGGTAAAATAGGACAAGCTCCACAATAATAGGCCGAGAAACACAGTTTCAAGTATGGTCAGCTACAAGTATTCTTAAATGCTCCTGAAGTATGGAGTTCTGTCTGGGGATCTGAAGTGCTAAAAGTTGGCCAGACACTGTCTTCCAAGCATTTGCATTCTGTTGTGGGTCTGCATTCCCTAGGCAGTATACCATCCATCCATCCATCCACTCACCCACCCACCTACTCATAGAGCTATGCAATGCATGAGAAATGCCCTCATTCCACTACTAAATAGGCTCAGGTATTTGAACACTTGGTCCTTAGTTGATGGTGTTGTTTGGGGGAGGGGTGTTATAGAACCTTCAGAAATATTCAGGAGAAAGCATTTCTTTAGAACAGGCTTTGAGAGTTTACATCACCTCCTTTCAGTTTTCTCCCTCTGCTTCCTACATGTAGTTGAAATGTGGCCTCTCAGCTTCCTGCTCTTAATGCCATGAAATCTCAGCTATAGTGGACTCTGATCCTCTAGTCAGTATTAACTCTTTATCTATCTATCTATCTATCTATCTATCTATCTATCTATCTATCTATCTATCATCTATCTATCTATCTATCTATCTATCTATCTATCTATCTATCTATCTATCTATCATCTATCTATCTATCATCTATCTACCTACCTATCTATGTCTACTGCCATCTCTCTATGTATGACCCTATTATCTCATTAAATAAACCAGCTTAATTAATTCATAGTTTCAAAAACCAAAGATAAAACATTAGCCTTGTAATTTTCTAAAACTAGTTTTCGAGGTTCTACTACCCTGGAAATTTTACCCTGGCTGTCTGCACTTTGAACTCAGTGACTGACAGTCTGATAACTGTTGGCTTGTCCAGGTTTTTTTTCTGTACCTGAAAATAACACAGCATTTGCCTGAAGACATCTTTGAGTTATCATATGAATACTGATTCATTTAAAAACCAATAAGAGGGGGAAATATATAGAAAGATACAAACAGAATATTGCAATTTATTTCAGACTCTGAACTTGAGTTTACTTTCAGGTCCACTTCAAAAATTTCCTTTTGTTTATGCTTAGTCTGGTTTTTTTTTTTTCCAAAAATTATTTAAAGTTGGTCTATATCCTCTGCTTAGCTCTTAGGTAAAACCATTTGAGCAAATCAATGACATCGTATAAACTTGGCTGAAAATGTGGCAAACAGCCAACTCACAGAAGATGTAGAGGGGCTGAAATGCCTTGAGATGCTGGAATAGCAACCCCACGGCTCCCCTGATCATCAGAGTTTATTAGACCATCTCTTAGGGATCCTTTCTAGATAGGCATCTTAACTGGAAAGTTACCTGGGAGAAATGCCAAATAAATTAATCTGTGTTAATGTGTTATATAGATGACTAATTCGTGTTTGCAGACACTGTGCCTTGGGGGGTCAGGCCAATTACTTATGAACGGAGTTCTAGGGTGGTTGAACAGGAAGGCAATCCTTCTGCTGCTCTGAGGGCCAGCTCTGAATGAAGAAGCCCCATGATTTAAATGACTGGGGGTGGGAGGCCCAGACTCTTAGTGGGCTTACTTTTTAAATGTATGAAGTACCCTGATTTTGCAGAGTTGATGATTAATTCAGGAGATTTGAAAATATTTCATTGTCTTAAAAATAAAAAAACCTCTCTGGCTACTGTTACTTGTCTATGATTCACTATCCCTTATTAAGTACGTTGATCATGTTGTTTAGGGATGTCAGGTCCTACAGTTAGGAATTGCTTTGGCTGGATGGGAATGATCTCATGGCTAATGGCTATAGCTAACACTCAGGTATGTTATTCAGATCCCAGTCACTATGACAAAACACCCCAGTAATACACAAGAAAGGAGGAAAGATTGGTTTGGCTCACAGCCTTGGAGACTTTAGTCCATGATCAGTTGGCTACATTGCTTTGTGTCTGTCCTGATGTAGCCTATGATGGAGTGATCATGTGACAGAGCTGCTCACCTTGAGAGAGAAAGGAAAGGTCTCAATGGTTTTCCAAGGCTTTCTCCAACTTCCTTCCAGTAGATGCCCCCTTCTTAATCTATCTGCCAGCAGGGTGACAGGCTGAAGCCAAGCCTTGAATATGGGCTTTTGGCGGATGACTAAGTTCCAGGTTATAACACACAGGCATGTGATATGGAGCCTAGAGGAAGGACACGAGTCCTCTGAACTTAAGTCAGACTCAAAAAAGGAAGAGGAGAAGAAAAAGTGTGGATGGGAGCTGTCTGAGCTGTTCTGCCTGGGAAGGATGCTGAATAGGAAGGCTTTGTCAGCTTTGGAAAATAACACTTGTTTCCTTCTACTGTGTTTTGGAGAACTCTGTGGCTCATTGGTTTGCCAGGTACTCCCGGGGAGAGCAGATACCAGGGTCTTGCCCTACCAGCAAGCAAACAAGCCCCCTGTGAGACTTCCTCTTGGTTCTCAGCCAGAGGATTAGTAACGGCAGGAAGAAACACAGGAGTACACTTAGAAGACTATGTTTTTGGCACTGCAGTCAGCCAACAGCTGGCCTTCAGGAGAAATGCAATCCTTTAATGCAGAACCAAAAATAGAATTTTTCAAAAAGGTCCCGAGAGCACATGGTGGCAGTCTGGCACTTAATATGAGGAGATGATGTGGAATTCTTGTTCAGAGCAAATTGAGGACCCCAAAGTGACCTTGACAAGTGGAATCCTCTGTCAGAGCCTGTTGGGGTGTTTGGGAAAGTTAGGGAGTAGTTCCTAAGAAGGGTTGGATTGATTAGCACTTCCCAAGTGGCATTTTTAAAAAATGGAAGTAGACAATAAGCAACTTCCCCTCTCCCTCTCCCTCTCCCTCTCCCTCTCTCCCCTCTCCCCTCTCCCTCTCCCTCTCCCTCTCCCTCCCTGCTTTCTTCCCTCCCTTCCTCTCCTCTCCCTCTTGCTTTTTCCTCACAGGCTGGGTCATTAGGGGGAGCTCTGAGCTTGGCTAAGATCCATAGATGCCTTAGCTCAGCCACATCTGAAATGTCATTGGAAGCACAGCGCTCATCTTACATTCCCCTTCCTGCCATGCCTTTTCCTCTCAGCAGCAAGTAGTTACTCTAGGATAGTGGGATGTGAGCAGAACAAAAGAGAAGCAGTTGGAGTTGGTTCGATCCTTCAGAACAAGAAGAATCTTTGTTGGGGAACTAGGATGTGGGAGTATGAGAAGGAAGACGTGGGAGATATGAGAAGTAGAAGATGGAAGAGAGACCTCATTCTTTTGAGGACTAGGCAGACCCATGACTTATGCCTGTCTGACAGAGGCTGACATTTCCTCCTACGTTTGTTTGTCACAGACATTGACTATATTCAGAGACCAGCCACCGTTGTAGCAGCTGACCAGTATGTTGCTACAGACCAACAAGGACAGTCAGCCCTTTTACCATATTAAGTCAAGAATTTTACCGCATTCTTTTCGAGTGTTATGAGCGATTGCATCCACACCAAGACTTTCATAGGATTCTTTCAGATTGTGCTCTGGGTTTGAAATTTTGATTTTATTCTCAGTGAGGACAATAATATGGAGATGCAAGTAGGGTCTGTAAGAGTTCTTCACAGACATACCCTGTGTGTGGCTGTTGGAGTGAGGAGGAGTCCGGGGCTGGCAGTCCTCCATACTGACTTCCTATGAGCAGAGTCAACAACACTGCCTATTCTCATTCTCATTGGTTAGGAGAAAATGGCATTTCCCTATTCAGTAAATGAGGCCGAATACTCTACCTTACCACTGCTTTTGTTAAGCTAGTAAATCACAATAAAAATCTTTGGGCCAATGTTCCTCAAAGCCCTTGTTTTTAGGACCACCTGTATGCAGTTTTCCTGAACAGTAGAATCAGTAACACTTTATGGGTACTGGGTGGATAATAATATTTCCTTTAGATGCTTTGGAGAAATCATTTCAAAGGACGCTGATTGACATGGAGTGATTCCACTTTCCTATTGAGAGTTTTGGAAGCCTCTGATGGCTGATGTAAGTCTGGCCAGACAGGGTGAATGTGGCAAACTGGCAGTTCACTCCATGTGAGAACATGCCACAGCAAACCCTTGGTATGAAACGGGCATTCTGACCAATGCAAGTAAAGGTAAGGTTGGTCTGTGTCTTTAGAGAGGTGTGATTCAGGTGGTGTTTTGGCTTCCACAGAGGCAGTGTTAGAAGGGCCTTGGGAAGTGTCACTCGAGGTGAGAGGTAGGGAAATCTGACCTTTGGTTCTGCTGCTGACTATTACACTGAAGCAGGAGAAATGGTTTGCTTGCACACATATGAGCTTGCATGTCTGTGTATATGTATGCTGTATGTACGCATGTATGTGGATACCTATGTGCTGGTGCATGTAGCCATGTGTGTGCCTCTGGAGGACAGAGGTCAACACCAGGATGTCTTCATTAGGCGTTTTTTTTTTTGTTTTTTTTGTTTTTGTTTTTTTTTTTTTTTTGCAACATGATCTTTTCATTGAACCTGTAGCTTGTTCTTTGACTTCTACCTGTCTTTCCCCTCTTGTGCTGGGATTATAGGTGCTAGCCCATGGCCACACCCTTTTTCATTCCTCTCCTTTTCTTCTCTTTTCTTCTCTTTTCTTCTCTTCTCTTCTCTTCTCTTCTCTTCTCTTCTCTTCTCTTCTCTTCTCTTCTCTTCTCTTCTCTTCTCTTCTCCTCTCCGCTCCGCTCCTCTCCCCTCCCCTCCCCTCCCCTCTTCTTGTCTTTTCTTGTCTTTTCTTGTCTTGTCTTGTCTTGTCTTGTCTTTTCTTTTCTTTTCTTTTCTTTTCTTTTCTTTTCTTTTCTTTTCTTTTCTTTATAATGATCCAGGGAATCTAAACTCAGGTGGATAAGCCTGCAAACATCAAGTACTTGACCAGTTGAGCCATCTCTCCAACTTCCCCAATGTTAATATTTTTTTAAAGCAATGATTTGTATACTAAACATTCAGAACTACTGTTTTAGAGACTGTGGTGGTTTCAATAAAAGTGGGCCTATAAGCTCATAGGGATTGCCACTACTAGGAGGGGTGGCCTTGTTGGAGTAGGTGTGGCTTTATCAGAGGAAGTGCATCACTAGGGAATGGGTATTAAGGTCTCAAATGCTCAAGCCAGGTCTAGTGTGACATTAACTTCCTGCTACCTATCTGGATATAGAACTGTTTACTCCCCCAGTAGCATGTCTGCCTGCAGGTTGCTAGGCTTCTCTCAATGATGATAATAGATTTAGCCTCTGAAACTGCAAGCAAGCCTCAGTTAAATGCTTTCTGTTATAGGAGTTGCCGTGGTCATGGTTCCTCTTCAAAGCAATTAAACCCTAACCAAGACACCCTGTGGTCTCTGTCCTGAAAAGTAACAAAAGTGAGGGGAAGAGGGTAAGAGTATGGTAGTTCTCAGAGCTTCCACTTGCATTCTCACAAGGCCTCCATGTTCTGCCTACGAGGAAGTGAGTGCATAGCGCGGTGGAACAACTTCTTCAAGGCTACACAGCTAGGAAGAGGTGCTAATAAAAGGCAGAGACTGCCCTTGAATTCTTAACTTCATGCACCAAATCATAAGCAGAGATTTTTAAATTTCCTTATCAAAGAATCCTGTGTTTGGCAGTGCTCATTCATTTGAACTGATTTTGTTCTTCAAGGGAAAGTTCTTAGCTTGTCGAGATGACTCATCTGATGAAGGTACTTATCACCAACTCAGAGAATCTGAGTTCAGTCCTCAGGACCCACAAGGCTGAAAGGGAACCAAGTCCCACGAAGACTTGCAAGTTGTCCATCTGACTACCACTTATCCTGTGGTATGTGTCTCATCCCCAAACGAATGAATCAATACATGAATGTAATGAAAAATTAAAGAAGAGCTGTAATAGCATGTCATGATGACTCTTGACTTGAACACTGACTCTGGAGGATGTTGGAAAGGTTCTGATGACAGCATTCACCTTTCTGATTAGAGTGGAATCACGCAGCTCAGGGAGGACACTGTGGGCTCTGGACCACAATAGACAAATAGCGAGCTCCGGAACCACTTGGGCTCCTGTTTCCTCAACCATTTAAATATGGTTAATAAAACTGACCTCATAGAGGGGCTGTGATGATTATGTGAGAAAAAGGGTGTCCAGGGCCAGACTCAGCATCTGGTACAAGAAAGGAGTCAGTTCCTCCCCTGTTTCTGGAAGGTGGAAGGGAGAGACTCTTCCCATGGGACAGGAGCTTGCTGCAAGGAGAAGCTCAAACCAAATCCAAAATCAAAGAAAAAAAGAAGCCTGTGGGCAGAGGCTGAAATACCCGATACTTAATCTTTATAAGAAATCGGTTGGATTCATCTCGGCTCTTCGATTCTAAGATACCCAGATACAGTAGAGCCACCGTCAAAGAGCACTTTGTATGTATGAAGCTCTGTCAGGCCCACAGTTGGCTGCTCAAGTGTGTATCTCAGCTGTCACTAGTTATGAGACTTGGGCAGACTGCACTCTCAGTTTCTTCCTCTTAGTAATAGAGAAAATAATGCTGTCTGGTTTAAGCATTGTAAGAAGGATTAAAAGGGAAGCATTTCCACAGTGCCTTATAAGCAGTAAGTACTCAATAAATGTGATCCTGTAGCTTTTCGTGCTATGAGGTAGTTTATTATTCAGGATGCACTGTTGGAAACACTGGCTTAAGGCATCAAAGCTCTCTCACTTTTGTCTCTGTGCCTGAGAAGTCAAATGGGCAAAGAGTACCTACCTCAGTGGTATGAACTCAAGACTTCCTGGTCACCTGTTAAGTAGGGAGCTACATTCATTCAAGTATGTTTCTGAGAAGTGTAACATTGTTTCCATACCTACAAAATGCATATCCCTTTCACTTTTGATTCCTTTGGCACCTAGTCTACTAGCTACATTGAAGTTTGCATCCTTCTTTTGCCCAGAGCTGGGACTAGAGACTACCAGAATCCTAAGAAAAGGTGAAGTGACATTGACAGTCTAACAGTTGCTTGCTTGGTAAGCAAGCTAAATGAATTGCTAGATCACCTCTCACAGGACGCACCAAGGTGAAGGGCATCATGCCAAGACCTTAGCTGGCTCCCTCAAAGGTCATCTTTCTACTGGATGCTCTTATTTTACTGCTTGAGCTGCTAATGAACACAGTTGTGCATCAACAAAGTGCCATTGTTTTAAACACAACAACAGCAACAGCAACAGCAACAACAACAGCAAAACAGTTGGGGAAAACCTACCTTAGTGTTGATGGAGAGGGGCTTTCAAGGAGAACTTCCACCTCGGAGCCCAGAGAAAGTTGTTGAGTTTCTATCAAACACATAAAAGAAGGAAGCCAAATAGCTAGAAATTTAATATTCTGATTCAGGTCTCATAACCAAGAATTGAGACAGAGTTGACATCCACTGGGATACTTGTGCATTATCAGGACAGAAAAAAATTAAAAGACTGGTCTACATGAAAGGTCAGTGCTAATATAGTTAGCAAAGGATGTAGTTTTAAAAACTATATTGTGTGTCTTAAACAGAATTATCTCAGAATGCCATCTCTGTAAATGCTTCATTTATGGTAGAATATTAGACTGCAACACTTACACTCAGACTTGGGATTTCCAAACATTGACACATTTTAGGATCCTGATGTTGAGATATATATGCCATGAAAAGGTGGGCACAGTTTTGTTTGTTTATTTATTTACCTTTTCCTTTGCCATGAAATTGTCAGGACAGTACATGATTGTTATGAACAACCCCTCGGGGAGGCTTGAGTAGAGGCTTGGACAGCACAGATACACTCAGAGTGGCTGGGCCGAAACGTGAGGAGTGTCTTTGCTTGAAGGCCTTAGGCTTATACACCTATTCAAATGAAGACAGTGAAGATTCGGTTTTGACTCAAAGGCTTAAACTTCTTGAGAATACTTTTTAACTCTTAAGGTACTCTCAAGTCCACCCAAAACTTACAGGATTGAAAACAGTACAAATAACATTACCCAGTCTCGATTAATTTTTACCTATCGTTAGGATTGGCTTATAATCTACATACTTGTGTGTGTGTGTTAGAACTGTCTACTGTATTATGGTCCTTTACCCCTAATTACTTTAGTGCATACTTAGCACAGGGATATTTTGTTATACAGTCACAGAACAACTCTCTGTTTCAGATAATTTCACAGACATTATGCTTTTTGTATAACTTAACACCATGTTTTCATTTTGTTAGTTGGCCCAATGTTGCAGTGCTGGCCTGTGTGGCATTTGTTTTCTCAGGAGCAAATCCTGGTTAGGGTGGGCTAGTGGGATTGTCATGGTCTGGGCCTCCTTTGATATAGAACCTTTTTATTGCCTGAGAGCTCTGCCTCACAGTATTGAGTCTCTCTCTCTCTCTCTCAATGGAAAATTTCTCATACTGTTGAATACTTCCTTGTGCTTAGATTTTCTCATGAATCCATTATTTGCCACCATGTCCCACAGTTAGTCTCATAACTCACATATAGGCAAATGATTAGTGTCACCCTTCATAGATGATGCTACTTTTGATCACTTTGTGAAGATGGGTGACTGGGTTCTCCATTATTCTCCGTTATATAATCATTTCTCCTTGTGACTAAGAAGTACGTTGTAGTACTTTAATACCATGCAAATACCTCATTCTCTCTCAAACTTCCCCCTAGAGTCAGCTTACATTGACCTTTCTTACCTGGATGGTCTTCACCACAATGGTGATGGGCAGGATTTTAACTGGTGAGCCTAGGCAGCCATAAGGTGATTAGCTTCAAGTGTTTGGACCCAATAGATGGCATCAGCTTGCAAAGAAGAAAGGTGCTTTTCCTTCTCGTTTTAATACAGGAACCAGCAAGTGTTGAGGTTAACTGCCCAGATTTCCTGCTAGCTGGCCCATTATGAGATTTAGATGGACAGCTATCTCTCTCTCCTTGTAGATCTTTAGCTGTCTGGCTTCAAGGCTTGGTAAAAGTAGCATGGATTAGGACTCATTACGGGGCTCAGAAATCAGTTTATTATGTTTTTTCTTTCTTCCCATCCTACCTCCATGGATTGATCCACGCTTGGACTTCTTGGGGTTTCCTTCACTTAACTTGATAAGTGGTTTTTCTTCTCCTGACTCCTGACCTCGGGGATAGGAAGGGGGTGAATAGTAGAGAGAGACACCTACATCTCAAATATTGACAAAACAGTATGTAGTCAGAATAAATAAATAAATAAAAGAAGGCAGGCAGCGGACTCAGAGGAGTTTACAGCCCTGCCCCCTGCAGAAACTTGCACTTTGGGGCCCACAATTCCCACATTAGGACAGATAAGCAGGAAGATAGCAGGGCCGTGTCTCTCTACCTGGAGGAGGGGTGCTCTTCCTGTGGCAGAAACTATCTGTGCTCCCCAGTAAGTCCAGGAACAATCTTCACTTATTACTTCAGCTCAAAACCCAGGACTGTTTACAGCCTCATGCCGGCAAGACACTAACCCTCCCTCATTACTGTCACGGTGGGGATTTACTGCTCCACACTCTCCTTGCATGGGGCCCACATTTTCATCCAGTAAAATCACATACTGTTAACTCAATATATACAGTGAAAACAGCATGAATAATGGAACCTTTAATCCTTATTTCTCAAAATTAGATTTCCACTTTATCCTTCTCCCCTTTCCTCTCTCTCTCTCTCTCTCTCTCTCTCTCTCTCTCTCTCAATTCTCAGTGCCAAGCAGAATAGATGTTGTCAAGACCTTAGCTGTAAGCAGAGTATGTGGTATTTCCATTCCATTACCAGGTACCTTTGCAGATCCAATTTCTCGGTGGATTGATTGTATTTCTTCCCCTGGTCACTTCACACGTGACTCATGAGAAATTAACATCATCCTTGCTACAGAGAAAGAGATGGCTGGCCCATTGACATGGTGCGTTTCAGTAAATGGGGTGAAAATTTTATGTCTGGATAGCCTCATATCTGTAATATCAGAATGTAAAGACACATTCCTGTCTCTCTTTCTGACTCCTCCTTAGTAAAGAGATTTATTGGGACACGATAATTTGGGATATTAAATCAGTATGCAGAAATACTAAACCAAACTTCAAGGAAAAGGTTTATCAAAGGCTGATGAGAGGTATCAAGACCATTTTGTTGATATTCAAAGTATTATATAGTGTGTAGAGCAAGAGTGCATATGTGAAGCTTGCTAAATTTCACTATTCCACACATAGAAGAGTAAAGTCAGATTTTTACCTGCTGATCAGATGATCTACAGGATAGATTTGGCATCAACTCCTTTCAGGAGTTTCGAAGTGGTCACTTTCTTTTTTAAAGAACCTAGCTCTGAATGTACAAGTACAGCCATCTAGATCCACATGTATATATTGTTTTATATACATAGTCTCTGCATGTGAAGCGATGACCACATAACTTGTGTTGTATGAAGCATGCCATGATGGCTAAGAGGGCAGTTTCTGGCATCCAGTGGCGTCCAGTTCTGACTCAAAGTTCCTCATGTCCCCGTCTATAAGCAGGGATGATCACGAACCCTCCTTGCAAGTGTGTCATGAGGAGTTAATGCTGCTGTGCATGGAGTCTGGCACACAAGTGTACAATAAATGTAGCCATCATTATCTGAGAGGCAATTTAGCGTGGAATGAATTAATTGAGCTATGGCTCATATGATCCTGATTAGAAACTGCTATCTCAAAAAACAAAAACAAAAACAAAACAACAACAACAAAGCAAAACCCAACCAAATTAAAACAACAACAACAACAACAACAACAACAACTACATTTAAATACTCAAGCTAAGATAAAATGGCTCTACATTGATCAAGGAGGTAACTGAGATACCGTATGGTTAGGGGGTTTATCCCACGAATTTCAAGAATTAATATCAAAATGTCTTTAAGTTTCTTTTCTTGTGATTCTTAGTTTTAAAGATTTTTCTGCATGTTTATCTCTTTAGATTAATTATTATTTATTTTTATTTAGTTTACATTGTGTGCGTGTGTGTGTGTGTGTGTGTGTGTGTGTGTGTGTGTGTCTGTGCACCCAGTTGGGGGTCAGTTACAACTTGTGGCATCCCATTTTTCCATCATGTGGATCCTGTTAGCTACAGCTCTTAGTGCTTTTACTTGCCGAGGCATCTCCCTAACTCTGGAGGATTTACTATATAACAAATGAAAGCTTCTCTTGATGATGCTAAGAGATCCAAGTCTTCATCTAGGGCTAACTTAATGATGGAGAGCAACTTGCAGCTCACTGTGCTGTCGTGCAGAGCTATGAGCAGCCTGGCAACAAAGCACTGCTCATGTGCCAAGGTAGACTCCGATAGAGTTGTTCTCTGCTCTTACTGGCTGTCAGCGCTTCTTCATTTTTGGGGAAAAATGTCTGTGAAGAAGGGAGAGGGAAATGGGATTAGATCTGACTCTCAAGTCCTTACAGACTGTCAGAGGGCATTATCCATCAGCAGGAGCCTTGGAGCCAGCTCTTTCCACACTGCTGTGCCCTTGGCACCTTACTCCAAGAGCATTTAATGCTTTTCACCACCAAGACATTGTCCAAGCATTAGCATACACTTCTCTCAGGAAAGGAGACATTCCCAGTTTTACCTCATAGGGAGACAGATAAAGGCAAAACAGATGAAGTTTTGCCTCATCCACGTGCCTGCACTCATGGTGAATACACACACTCTTCAGTGCAGTGTATGGAGTCTCGAAACTTGTGGCTTCAGAACCTTTGCTGTGACTCTGTCTGAACTGCAAGGTCACTAAACATTCAAGACGGGTAGACATATACATGCATGTGTCCATAGATGTATGCACACAGAGCTGAGTTTAAAGGGAAGTGTCTATCCCTGATGCTTTAAACAAGAGAAGACCAGACAGGGGAGAGGGCAAGTTGTAGACAGTTATCTTTTGTCAAATTCCTGAGTTTACTGATGTCTGATCCCTATGGTGGTCTTACTTGCTCTTAAAAGAAATGTTGACGGTAAAGTTAGCACTTGCCTTCTCATTGGCCCTCCCCTTCCTTTTCTTTGAGATGATGTAAACTGCCACCATCCCAGAACTCTAATCTCTGTTGCCCCGTGGAGAGTAGGTCTGGCCATTGCTGGCGGGTGCCCATTAGCAGATGGACAGTTTTATAACTGACAGCGTTGCTTCGAGTTCACTCTGCCCAGTTAAGACCCAGCCTTGGATTTAATGAGTGGATGTGCGGTTGTGTTAGTAACGTACCATCTTCCCAGAAACTAGATGGACTTTAAGTGGAGTGCTAAGGTTTTTGGAGCTGTCCCGAAGCCAAGGACAACAAAGGAGCTTGTAATGCACGAAGTTCTATTAATCGGTTACAGCTGTTTTCCAACAATACGGAGAGCACTGCCACACTGCTCATTATAACCTGTCTTCAGTACTATTGCCTGACAAGTTCAAGGCTAGGGGCAAGGTCCATTTAAAGAAAGCAAACTAGAACCTGGCAGATCAGCGCTTCTTACAGGCTATTTGATTATTGTCATGGAGTCTTAGCTATGACTGCTCTGTGATAAGGATGCAGCCAGATGAATTCTCATCAATTTCATTGAGTTTGTACTTAATTTCATAACTTACTGTGTTTTAAAATTGGGAAAACTGGTATGAAAATTTCCATAAGTCTAAAAAAGTTAGAGTATCCAAATAAAGTTAAGCAGTTAAATAAACTAAACCCAGAAATAGATGTTTATTTCTGAATCTACATTGGTTTAGATTATATGGTGTGACTCTAGAGTTCAGCAAGTTGCTGCAGTTTGCTTGGCTTTTCCTTGGACTTGAGGAAACACCTTTGTAGCAGAGGACATTGGTGCTCTTATTATGTCCTAATAACAGGTGTATTGAGCTTGTGAATATGGCTTAGTGATCAGTAGTCTCACCTTGGTTTGTAGTGGGGGTTAGTCAATGCTTTCAAGTATGTAGTGTGTGTGTGTGTGTGTGTGTGTGTGTGAGAGAGAGAGAGAGAGAGAGAGAATAACTGCATTATTCATTGATTTGAAGTCAATTAATTTGAAATCCAGCTTAGATTTTTCATAAATCCTACTCTTCTTTTTTTCAATCCCATAGTCCCTGGCATGAATGGTGACCCTATGATGAAATCTTGTCTAGATTGCTCAGAGTGGTCATCTCTGCAGTCGTGCTCTTTAGAGCTAAGATAAAATAGAAGGTGAGGCGAGTCCCTTGTGATTGTATCCAGCTTGCCCCCAGTGATAGGCACCTGTTTTCCTTTTTCTTTTCTTTCTGGCCAGCAGGGGGTAGTCTGACATCAGCATTGCTTACAAAAGGCTTGGCTGTAGTCTCTCAGCTGTCTTGTACTGAAGGAAGAGCTCTCCAAACCAGGACAGGTCTGGCTACTGTGATGAATCAGACCTGCCTTTCAAACACAGTGCTCAGTGATATCAGCACAAATGCAATTGTTCCTTGGCTTTAAACTGCAGCTAGCTGCTGATGAAAGAAAGAAAGATAGCATGTAGTCTCTTGCACAAGTGCCACACGCTTGGACAGTCTCATATTTGTTTCTTCTTCCTGGTTTCATGTAGGTGTAAGGCCGAGTCAAAGTCTGTCCCTTCTCCTGCCTCTGTGTCTCCATTGCTGAACCATTGCCCTTGGCAGGTTGTCTTTAGGAATGGGGAGACTGGCCACATCTCCCTTCTTGGACCACATCTCCAATTACAAATGAAGATTTCTAACACGCAACAGTTCTTAGGTATGAAGAATGATAAGAATATGCAGAGAGAAAGCATGCACCAGGAGAGTGGAACTGTGTAGGCCTGGGTCGGAAGGTTTTTTTGGGGGGTGGGGTGGGGTGGGGGGGGGGAGAACAGAAGTGTTCTAGAGGCGGCCATTGGTTCTTACTGTGAGCGCTGAAGCAGAACGTCCCTGAAGGGCCTCCACCGTGCCTTCTTTTAGCTTTCTCAGTAGAGTGAGCAGGACCTGGACTCTCAGTTGTCTCTGCAACCATCAATGGAGTTAGGGTAGTAAGCAGAGGAGGTCTGTGTATCCAGTCGCCACCACACCCAGCGCTCCTCCTCTGTGACTGCTTGAGTTAGAGTAGCTAAAACCCCAGACAATACAGAGAACACTGGATAACAACATTGTAAAGGCGAAGAATCAGATTTAAACTAGTCTGTATGATCTGTTGTAAGGCAGCATTTCTTCTACCTGGAGTCAGGGAAGAGAAGACTCAGTTTAGGTGGGAAGAAAGCTACACATCCAGTTTTATATTTTACAGTTATGGAAAGCTTGTCTCCACCCTCGGTTTTAAAGAAACTTTTAGTTTCTTCATCACACTGCGAGGACTTTGTAACACTTGGAGAGAGCTGAGATGATAACACTTATTAAAGAGATGATATAGCACTGCTTGCAGCCTAACTGCAAAGATGAAGGAGACACAGCGAATGTGACTATTAATATATCCCCCTTACTCCCGCAAATGTCCCAGTTCAGGTAATAAATAATATGGCCACTACGCGTGTTGTATAATAAGCTCTAAATGTTTACAAATTGATTAAATTTGGGAATTCCTCCTTGTTAATATTTCAGTGTGCCTTTCCCTCTGAGTCGCATGAAGCTTCGTTTAATGTCGCCAGCTCACTTTTTAAATTTTTTTTCCCCTTTCTGCTCTGATAAAAAATTTATCATTTCAGGAAGTCTCCTGTTTCCTTTTAGGACCAATCCCTGTTTCTGTCTCCTTCTGGGATACTGTCTCCAGTTCAGAGAGATGATTCTGTGATCAAGTTTGGGTTTGCATACTTCTGAAAGAATGAGGGTCTTCACATCACAAGCCTGCCCTTTTGTTGTGGGGCTGATTTGTTTTATGTCACCCCAATCTGTGCTTTAGTGCCTCAGTTCTTCTATTTATTAAATGGGGCTATCCCTGCCTAAAAACCGCCTTGTGGGAATGTGACAGGGGGGAAAATGTAGCTGGGTTTTGTAAAGTGCTTTGAAGTTTCCAGATGAAAGATGTTGCCACAATTCAAAGCATTAACTAGAGAAATATGCCAAATAATTTTACATATGTATATTGCTTTCAGTCGATAGCACGCGCTCCTGGAAAAAGAGAAGTCACTCTTCCTGATAGTCCTCACATCAGTAACTTGAGGAACCGGTTCTGCATAGCCATGCCTGAGTGAAGAGCTCGGAGTGTACCAGTCGGAGGGCCTTCTTTTTTTCACCACCTGCAAATCAAGGAAGCAGGACACATTTTCTCAGGGCACAGTGAGGCAGCAGCCTCTGACAGAAAGACAGCTGCCTAAAGGCCCTGCCTGGGATGCACATGATTTCATTTGCATTTTGATTTCTGTGATTCAACTGACAGCGCAGGTTGTCTCTGCCAGATATCCCTGGCCTACCAAGGGACCCCAGGTAGAACTGCCCAGAGCAGGCTGACTCATGAGGACTGCCACAGCAGCCCCACAACTGCATCCCCCAAACATTTAGGAATAAAAAAAAAATCTGTTGTTCTTTGGTCGCCAGGACTTAACAAGCCTAATCCCTGGGAGAGGCGATAAAAATTCATTAATCTAATTAAATACTTCTTATTGCCAAAGTGACTTTGTAGAGTAGCTTTGCTGAAGGATAAGTGCAAAGTAAAATGGGGTCCCAGCAGAGAAACAAACGTTAGACTTGAGCAAGCTGGTGCACGCTTCATTAAACTCATAATTATCCTTTGGTTCTAAGTAGCTGATAATATTTAATGAGTATCCAAGATAATTTAAAGAAAATGTTTACTAATGAGGTACAAACAGTGCCATGCAACACAGATACCTAGGGTGCCATAACCGTGTATCTTCCTGATGCATCTTGTTCATTGAATATTGAGAGAGAGAGAGACCGCAGGCATTGTCACAGACGTTTAAGCCAAGTGGAGTAAATTTGAAGGTAAAAACATATTGCTAGAAGCCAAATGTGCAGAAAGTTCTATGAGGCAGAGAGAATGAATGCTAAGGAAATTTATTACCAGGATGGCAACTTGAGAAAACAAAAGCATTGAGAAAAGACCAAGTGCCCTGTCACGTGAGAAATAGCTGAGGGGTTTGGATGGCTGAGCTATCTGTGCTGTTGTCCCTCAGAAAAGGTAGAGACTTGCTCCCATTGTCACTGGGGCACACAATGTGGACCAGAAGCTGGAGGGTGTAGGGAGGAGGATAGATGATCTGTGCGATGCTGACTGAAAACCGCATGTCCTGCTTGGACGGGGAGGACCCTCCTGAGCACTAGCAGGAGGACCCTCCTGAGCACTAGCAGGTGATCGTTAGCGGGGAAGTCCAAGCCAGAACCAGAATTTTCTTATACTTCTGTGCCCATCTGTGTGGAGACTTGATTTCAACAGTGGCAGTGTGACTTTCTCTGCTTGGTGCCGTGTGAGCAAGAGACATGGTCTGGTTTTCTGTGACACTCTTTCCTTATTCCAAAGGCTGTCATTGCATCAACCTAGCACCCGCAAAATGCAGTGTGGGGAGGAACGTCAGGTGACCTACACATAGCCATGGGCGCAGACAAATCCTTGATATTTTTTAACATGGAGATTTATATTTTATTGCAACATAAAAGAACCTATCTTGACTAATAAAGGCTATTCTGTTCTCATATGACTTTTAAAACATTTCCATAACCAAGGTTTAGTAAACATGAAGTCAGCCGTGGTCCTTAGGGTGTTCCCCCCGAACACAAACTGCCAAATTGAAAATCATTATGTACACCCACAAAACATGCTTACCCTCTGTACATATCTGTTTACAGTGGAAGTAGTTGAATTCCTTTTAAGGATCATATAGCGTGCCATGTATTCCCTTAAATTCTAGCATCGCACATGGGTAGCAGAATGCCGACGTGTAGAGTGGTGCCAGAAAAGTCAGGGCAGCTGATGGACGTGTAGAAACCGGTATGTTCCATTCATGCCATGACTTCCACACTCTCTCCACCCCTCACTCTGCACATCACATCTGCTGAAGCGATGTGTGCTTTCTTTCCCACAGTGTGGTCATACTGAACATTTTCCTCTTCCTTTTTGTAATATGAGAGGTGGAAAGCAAGGCCAGATCCAAACCCTTACCCTATTCCAGGTCAAGAGAATATTGATCGGAGGGTACACTAAATTTGGTCAATATCCTTTTATGTTTATTGCCTGGCAGGAATTTTTCTGAGGTCTCTGTGTGTGGTTTTTAAATACTCCATTAATCCCAATATCTATCACTGTTTACCTTTGCCAGGTGACGGAGCAATGGATTTTAAACAAATGGGCAGCCACATTCTCTTACCCTGGCTCATCTCTCAACAGGGAAACAGCCTGACACATTGGGGAAGATGGTGGAGATGAAGGCAGTCGGGAGGAGGCTAAAGTATATTCATTTTGGCATAAAGAATCTGACCTGTGCCTCATTTTCTTGCCTATGCATGTAAGAGGAGTCAAGTAAAGAGGTTTACAAGCTCTGCTCGGATCAACAATGGTAATGCCTGAGTGTTGGGTATAGAAAGGTAATGGGAAAGAGGACAACTAAAGGAAAAACAAAGGAAGGCCAGACTCATCCAAGTCTCCAGATGCTAAGAAGTTTCTCAACACAGAAAACATTAAATAATCCAGCAGTCCATGTCCGCTGGCAAGTGCAATGGTCTGTAAGGATCAGTCTCCCAAAACCTGCAGCTATCCAGTGTTTAGTGTCTTGGATGTTGTAGTAGGTTGAATAATGGGTATTCAAATATGCCAAGTTCCTATTCGGAACTTATGTTACCTTGTTTAGAAAGGGGGTGTTTGTAGATATAATTATTAAGAATCCCAAGGTGACTATTTTAAATGCCACCATATGCCCTTATAGGAAAGGTGAAGAGTTAATAGGAGCAGAACAGAGAGCTGTGACTGTGAAGGCAGAGTTTAGGCAGTAACCAGTCACCAGAATAGGAAAGGGCAAGGGACATATGCTCCCTGGGAGAGTGGCTCTGCTGACACTTGGACTTCCAACTTCTGTTTTCTGCAAGTGTATGAGAATAAATTCCTGTCGCTTTGAGCCATCCAGGTTGAAGTGACTGTTTCAGTATGTAGCCTCAAGAAACACACACAGATGTCGAATGGGAAAACGTAAGAGGATTCTGGGCCACCATGTCTTAAGTGCTGTTGGCTGGGCATCCAGCTTGCTGGGGAATGGCAGAAATCTCAGGAAGAATTCCGTGCAATTCCTGACTTTCCCAAAGGGCTTTCTTAAAGGGAGCTCGTTGCAAGGAGCACAGGTTCTCCAAGAAGCATAGAGCTGGGTTAGAAAGAGGAAAGAGGAGACCAGGAACCATGATGCTGGACCTTTGCCACCTTGAGATGTCCTCTTATGTAAAAATGAGTGTTTCTGGTTAAACTCTATATGCATGCAAATTTCAGGCTTTTCCAACCCAATGGGAGACCTGCTGCCTAATAGATGGAGATTAGGAAGTCTATAAGCTGTAATGGCTTGGCTTCTGTTTGCTTCACAAGAGGTAGAATCCTTGTTAATAACAGAAGGCCAGCACCATGCCCCAATGAAGTTCTCAGAAGATGGCATCTGCATAGCACTCACCTGCAGGGATCAGGCAAGATGACTGCAACAGTCCTTACAAAGGCTCCCAACAAGGGCTGGTTTCAAGGCAGGAAAAGTGGAATTTTAACAGCTGCCTCTGATGCTTCTTAGAGAGCTTTTGCAGATGTGTTAGCTATTGTGTGGCATAAAGGTGCTGGCATAGTAAGCAGTCATCAATACCGTGTGGGGAGCTGTCTGCTCACAACCTGCAAATGTAGGCACATGATAACTGCCTGAATACTTCATCCTGTAGACACAGTGAGATTCATAAAGCTGCCGTTTAGCCATTTTAGAGTTGAATTTTTCTCACCCTCCAAAGCACTCCTTCAAAAACTAGCAGGCATTTTACAATGGAACAGGCAAGCCGGCTTTTAAAGCTGCTTCAAGGGGCACAGTAAATGGAAATTGCTATCTTAACTTCAGGCCAGTTGGGAATGCAATCTCTATTTTATGTAAAATGAAATGATACCTGGTTAGCTTTATTTTTAATACTCAACTTTATTATTTTTTTCTGAATTTTATGGATGCTAAGACATATTCCATTTATAAATGTATATTCCCCACTGTTAATCTATGCAAAGTGATTGTTTGAAGCGATTAGAAACTTCCCCTTCTCAGTTCATTCCCGATTCACCTGCTCTTTGCCACACTCATTCCCCACCATGACCAATAAATAGCTTTCCGCAGATCCATTCTTGTAACAAGAAATAGAAATTTAAGTCAATTTTCCAGGTAATTGAAAATGCAAAATCCTCATTCTATCTTGGAAGTAATTGGGGCAAATTATCCGAATACATTAGTTTGTACTTTCCCAAGTTAAGACCCTTTGAGTTCTATAATCTCCAACCCTATTTTCATTTGGTTCCCAGAACTTGTTCATCACCTGCCAAGATAAAATCTAGATTTCTTTTCCTAAAAGAGATTTTGTACTTTGTTTTCTGTATTTGTTTAAGAAGAAAGAAGATTGAGGAGTTTTCCCTCTGAGATTTGAACTTTTAAGAGTTTTCTTTTTCATCCTATCTTTTAGGAAATTATGTTGTATACACACACACACACACAATATGTGTATATATATACATACATACAGACACACACACATACATGCACACATGCATACAGACATTCAGGTAAGTAATTAAAAAATGAATGGTTTTTATTATTTTCAGTTTTTGTGTATAGTATCTTTCTTAGAAAACACATGTTGGTTTGGAGAAGCTGCTGAAAGAACAGGCTTCAATTCCAGCCCAAGTCAGCACTCTTCTCAGAAGCTCTTCCTCCCTCCCTCCCTCCCTCCCTCCCTCCCTCCCTCCCTCCCTCCCTCCCTCCCTCCCCCTCCCTCCCTCCCCTTTTCTCTCTCTCTCTCTCTCTCTCTCTCTCTCTCTCTCTCTGTCCCTCTCTCTGTCTGTCTCTTTCTCTGTGTAAGAATTCCTTTCCATGTTTGGTGAGAGAGCACATTGATTTGAGCTGAAAGCAGAAAAACAAGGATAATGTCCCTGGCATCTACAGGTTGCAGAGAGGACCCCACACTGCCCACAAACCATTAAGTTCAGAGTGCCTGTACTGCGGAAGAAATTATTCACATGTACTACGCACCCCAGGTCCTTGGTATGGTTCTGCCAGGATTATGCATTGTTCTGCATTACTTAAGTTTTCACATGACTTTGCACACCCCCCCCCCCCAGCCCTTGGAGACTTGTTTAATTTCTGAAAGATCCTGTACAACTCCATTTTGAACCACCCTCATGGCCTGGCATGCAGATCTCTCAACATGCAGGATCATAGTTCCGGCTACAGATTTTTCTTCTTTCATAATCCCATTGTTTTATTGCTGTCAACCACTTGATATAGTCTTGTTCTTTGGCTATAATATTAAATCTCTAAGGTCATTTTGAAGCCTTGAGTAGTTTAACATCTCAAGTCTATGGTGCTGCAGCAAACCCTCCCCAAACTATGAATCTAGCCATGGTTCCTCTCAAACCTCTCACACCAGGCCACACAAAGCAGAGAAAAACTGGAGGGAGCTACGCTTCTGAGCAGTTAGCCAAGACTCTCTTGAGTCACTAAGTTACTTGAGAAACAGTTACCAAAGCTATGGATTCTTTCCCTATATATATATTGATATATTTTACACAGATGAACAACATTTTGTGTATTAATACCCTGGAACCCATCTATGAATGTCCATCAACAATCCACGCATTAGATATTGTATTATAAAATGTAAAATGAAATGAACAATCTATATCTTATATACAATGGGTCAGAAAGCTATGACCAGAGAATGATTTATCATCTAAGAGACCTGGCTACCTTAGCTTAATGGACTGAGGGGCAATAGGGACCTACCCAAGCGTTATTGACTTTTTGCTTTATTCACTTACAGCAAAGGAAATGGATATGGTACATTCAGTAGATATACTATAGGATGTAATGTTCTAAACAAAATAATTAGACTTTTGTTGGACAATTTTCTGTTTATGTTGTTCTAAGAAGGATATTGATGGCAGTTTCTATAGCTGTGGCTGATATTTTTGCTCAGTGCTAGACAACATATACATTTGTGCCATGAAACATGGAGGCTCAGAAGAACCGGCATGTAGATATCTAGGATTTATTATTTCAACTATTAATCAATTCATAAAATGTTTATTAAGAATCTCTGAGTATTCAGTCCAGCTGTTGTTGAAGATAAGTGAATATGATCTAGAATAAACTTTGTCTGTATTTTTTTCAAAGAGAAATAATTTCTACATGCACATGAAAAATTGGAGGAACTAGTATGTTGTATTTACATATGTTTATTTTTTCTTTAAGGATGCCAGCAGTCAATTTCTGGATTAGGAAAAAGATGCTCTATGAGAACATGTGGTAAGACTGGAAGCAGGAAGCAATCATGATGGTTTTTAATTCCAGTGCTGTGATGACTGATGACAGGCATCCCCCAGTGTAGAGAACACTGAAAGAAGCTTGTGTTGTAAAGTAGGAGAAGGGAGACTTCATGAGGCCTGGAAAATTACCCTACTGCTCCAATTGCAGGAGAGGCTTCCCATTGTAATAAGCTGTAAGAGGCAAGTCTAGTGAATCAATTATCTCCAGAACCTTACAGGAGCCTCTTCTTTTGTGGACAAAGAAGAGAACAGCAATAAAGGCATGCATGGAACTGACACACCAGCTGCCAATAATATGCCTGCCCGGCTCTGGAAAAGGCTGACTGCAGGTGATAAAGCTGTCAAAGTGTAAAGGACCCTTGCCAAGACTGGCAAAGGAGACACACGGAGTGCCCACACCTCCTGTCCTGCTTTACTTTAAAAAAGAAAAAAAGGCCAATAAAAAAAAAGATCAAAACGTCATCTGTAGATTTTTCTATAGATAGTAAAAATCTAACTAGGAAAGTTCGTGATATTAGAATTGTTTTATTTTATTATTTTTTGAGTCAGCTTCTAACTATGTCACTCAGGTAATTTTGAACCTGTGATCTCCCTATCTCAGCATCCTGAGTGCTGGCATGATAGGTGTATGTCATCGATTCTGCCATGCTGTTGCTAAGAAGATTTTTGCTGATTTTGTTGTCCCTTTCATGTATGGTAAAGCTATAGATGTATAGATAGGATGAAAACAATGGCTTGAAAGTAAAAGTCAGAGATAAAATTATGTTCTGAACTATCCCATGGCATTTCAGTAGCTGCTTACATGATAACCAGCAATTCTGGGAGGTTTGTAAATTAAAAATTATGTCAAAATAAAATGTTTTCCTCCGCTTTAGGAGTTAAACATAAGTGCCACCACCATTAACAACCATCACATTACCATACAACACAACACAGTTTGTTGAGTTGGGTAGAACATTAAGACGTTTATAGAGGAAGAAACCAGATTGGGCTTCTATGATGTAAAGCTGCCCAGAATCATTTATGTATCGTTTCTAAATGGTCATACTTACTCCTATGGTGAACGTTATCTTTCTAAGCCCTGAAGTTAAATTTCTTAGGGTTTCTTTCATTTGAGAGATATAAGTTTTTCATTTAGATTGGAAAACTTGAGTCTCTGTCTCTGTCTCTGTCTGTCTCTGTGGGTGTGGTGCTGGGGACAAATCCTTGAGCCTTGTACATACTAGCTCTGTCATTGAGGCATACTGCTAAAGCTAAAACTGTGACGTTAGCACAGAAATAAGCAGTCAGAGATGAAGTGCGAGTGAGGAACTCACTGGTCAGCATGGGTTTAGGAGTCCGTGATGAGCTCCAGGCTTCTCTGTGATTCCATTGACCTGCTCTGAGGCTCAGACTAGCTGGCAAAGATTGCAATCACTTTCTGTTGCTCTGTCAGAACTTCAGAGACTTGTTACTTATAAAGAAAGGATGTTGGTCTTTGGCTGAGGGTTCCTGAGTCTTAGCAGGTGGAGTGATTTCTTGGCTTCTGGTGAAGGCTGTGTTCTATGTCATACGATGGCAGAAAAGTAGAAACAAAAAGTGCATGTGCAGAAGAGGTGTGTGAAGGACAAGGAGAGGTGAGGCCAGTCTCAGGAAGGTCATGTCATTGCAGTGCATTCTGGTGACAAGTCTATCTCAATCCTTTCACGAAGGGGAGAATCCCCCTTGTCCTTGTCACCTCTTAGAAAGGCCCCTACCTCTCAGTACTGTTAGGTTGTCAATTAAATTTCAACATGAATTGAATACTGAATACTAACAAGTGTAAGAGGTTAAGCAATTGGTTTGAAATTACTTGGTAAATTTGAGAGCACTCAAGAATTCGAGCTAGGCTGCTTCAATTCAGCTTATCAATGGAGTACATTTAACAGCAGACCTTAAATTCATGCATGCTCTTGCCCTTACTGCTTGGGCCAAGATGCAGACTAGCTCTTTACCTTTCCTGCCCTTCTTCCAGAAGTCAGCAAACCAAATCAGAACCACAGTCCACTCTTGTAAACAAACTTTCATGAGAACATGGACATTTGTTTGTGTGTCATTTATGGTAACATAGTTGCCTAGGAACTGTATGACTTTCAAAGACTAAATATTGTCTTACTATTTATAGAAAAATTTTCTTGACTACTGATTTTAGGGGAATGACTACTGATAAGTGAGCCTGGCCAGTGAAATAGAACCTGTGGGCTTCTCTCATTTAACTAGCCCTATTACTTATCCATTTCAGCTTTTATGGGCAGTAATAGCATTTAGCATGTCTCTGACTAGAAGGCCAGAGGGAATGTGAATTGTGGAGATATATAACCAAAAGAAGAAACAGACACCTCTTGGAGGATATGTAAACTCTGCCCATGACTTTTTTTTTTCTAAAATGGCTAGTTTAAAAGCATGTGCTTCTCACTGTGTATTTGATCATATTTATAGATTTCAACTACAACCAGAAACATAAAAGAAATGTGATCAATTTGCTGGCATTCAGCAAATGTCTTCAATCAAATTAGACATTGTGCACTCTTAGATATATATTAAGGGTGTAATGAAAATCTGTAGGTTAATATTGTGCCAAGACTTGGACTTTTAATAGAAAGTGGTCTAGGAAAAAAAAAAATCTTATTCTTAAAACCTTAGGCAGAAGTTACTCAATTGACTGTATCTCTGGATTAAATCTTCCTTTTCTTTTCCCAACTGAGAAAAATAATCTACATTTCCTAAACTCTGCCAATCTGTCTTATGCTTTGAAGCTTTGTGCACACATGCAATGCACACTTTTGTTTCATGGTGCAAATAGCTTATTTGGTTTTTGATGACCATAGCTCAGCCTCATTCCCTCTGGAACTCTCTCGATTCCCCTTTATCCCCTTCCCCAGGAGTCCCTCTGGCATGATATCTTCATGCTGCACTGAATTGTGTCTCCTCTGGTAATCTTCATAGTGGCTGAGTCCCTTATCTCTCTGTTCCTAGCACTTAGCACAGTGTTCAAAATTTTCATTAGAAGACGTGGTGCTAGTTATATGGGCTTAGTGTTCACTGTGAAGAGAAACACTAGAGGGCTTGATTGCACTTGCTGTTCTACTGACAGACACAGCCCCTGTGAAGACAGAGAGAAGACAACCAGGAAGAGAGACAGACCCCATCAGTAGGTTGGTTTACCTCCACCATGACTCTAGACTTCCCTAGTGGGAGAAAACAAAATATCTGATGTCTAAGCCAAAAAAAGAGTGAGAGGAGGGGAAAGAGGGTACAGAGAGAACAAAGAGGGGGAAAACAAACAAAGAAAGAGAAGAATAGGAAAGAACTAGAAGATAGAAACACTTTTTGGTGGCCCAATGGCAGGGTCATCTGGGGTTTGATTGTGAGACTTTCCAATCAGGAAATGATTCTAATATAGTAGAATTTCCATTCACATCCCTGATCTAGTTTGCCTACTCTTAGTTATATGGAAAGAGTTTTATTAAGGGGAAAAGATGGATCAATGTGTAAAGTCACAGAACTCATTCTGGTAGGTTTTTTTTTTTTTTACTTTTATATATGAGGGCTATATTTTAATGATTTCCTTATCTATTTCTGTATGCACATGGGCAAGTTGCTTGTGTACTTATGCTTCATGCTCATGCAGTGCCTTTGAAGGTCAGAAGGAGTCACTGGATCCTCTGGAACTAGTTCCAGATGGCTTTGAGCCACTGTGTGGGTACAGGTCCTTTGCAAGAACAGCTAGTGCTCTTAACCACTGAGCCTTCACCCTAGTCTCATATATTCTTATATATAGAAAGTAGGTGTTAACTATAATTTAAAACAGTGAGATAACTTAAAATATTATCAAATATTATCACTTATTCCAATGTTAAAACCTGTAAACATGTAAGCGTCAAGCATGTTGTGTAGCATTACCATTTTAAATATTCATTTATTTCTCTGTATATATACTTGCTCTGTCTGTCTCTGTCTCTCTGTCACTGTCTCTGTCTCTCTCTGTGCGTGTGTGTGTGTGTGTGTGTGTGCGTGTGTGTGTGTGTGTGTGTGCGTGTGTGTGTGTGTGATGGGACCCCACTTGTCATGGTGCATATGGAGGACAGAGGACAGTCTCAGCTATCATTGCTTTCCATCTTGTTTGCAATTGAGTCCTCCTTATTGGATGCTGGGAAATACTGGCTAGCTAGCTCCAGGCATCTTTCGATTCTTTACCTCCTATCTCGGGAGGAGTACTGAGATTACATATTGTCACATCTGGCTTTTATATGGGTTCCAGGGAGAAGAACAAATGCAGGTTGTCAAGCTTTCTTAGCAAGCACTTTTACCTGCCGAGTCAGTTTTAAAATTCTAAACAAAATATCAGTAACTAGGAAACAAAAGAGTCCTCCATCCATCCTTGTAAGAGCTTAATAATGATGTTAATGTATTAATATGGAAACAATGAATATGGGGAATTGACAGCTTTGTTTTCCTGCTGACTTTTGTTCTGGAACAGGATTCTGTGTTTGCTTGTGTTTTCATTGATCTCAGTGAGCATGGATAGAGTTATATTTATTGGCAAGTCTTCTGCATCCTATAGTGCTATGCACACTCCAGTGAAGTCTGCTTGGCAGGCCGAGGGGCCTGGAAGCACTCACGGGGCAGGGAGTTTCAAGGAAATTCAACTTCCTGGAACCAGGCATTCTCATAACCAGTATATTCATACCCTATCCCTGCGTTAGTCTGGTGTATGGATCCACGTGCTCTCTTTTAGTATTATTATTATAAGTGCCTTTAAAGATTGAATTCTGACATAGGTAAGCCTCCACCAGTGTTCCAATGTCCTAGAAAATGCTTGAAGCTGACAAGCTTGGAATTCAGTAGGAATTCAGTAAGAAGGTTATCTATTCAGTAACATTCAAATTTACTTCTAGTAGAGCCTGTGAAACTAATTAGGCATTACAAAGAACAGAGCAGGAATAGCTTGGGGCTGGTCTGTAGAGTGTTTACTTGGGACAATAGCCAGTCTTACCCAGACAAGTGAATTCACAATGGCCTAGCAAATAGGTGGGTTTACCATGAAAGAGTTAGGGAATCCCCCTGAGACAGGTTTCTTCACTAGGCCCAAAGAAACAGCATAACCAGGCATTTACTAAGAACCCCTGGTGGCGGGCTTAACAATAGACTAGCATTACACCTGGCTCCCTTCTTAGTGGCAGCAGCCTGGTCCCCACCTTCTTTTGATGTATACATTCCTTTTGTATTGTGTCACTGTAACTCGGTGGATGTATCTCACCTGGTTTCTTGTTGCTCTCCTGTATAAAAAGTATGATGCTCAACTTGAAAAATTACATTCAGATTCTACACAATCTCTCGTGTGATTCTGTCTGTCATTCATTCGCCCACTCCTAGTCCACCTGCAACCAGAGACCCGTTCTACACAGACAGGGACCAAAAAGGGTCTGCAGCACGATAGAAAGACATAAATGGAAAAAAAATTCCAGAAAAGATTTCCAAAAACTTCCCCAAAAGGAGAAAATTCCTTGTCCTGGAGATTTAGGAAAGATGATTTGCTACATGTCTGCCCAACATGGAAGCATCCAGGCCAGGCATCTGCAGATAGCCAAGTGTCAAAACGAATGAGGCACAATGGTAATCCTCATGAACTCTTTCTTCCTCATATTGCTCTGGTCATGGTGTTTCAGAACAACACTCATATATGCATATAAGGTCAAGTATTAAGAATGCAATTAAGCTGGGCATGGTGGCGCATGCCTTTAATCCCAGCACTTGGGAGGCAGAGGCAGGTGGAGTTCTGAGTTGGAGGTCAGCCTGGTCTACAAAGTGAGTTCCAGGACAGCCAGGGCTACACAGAGAAATTCTGTCTTGAAAAAACAAAAACAAAAACAAACAAACAAACAAAAAACCCAAACAAACCAAAAAACAACAACAAAAAAATGCAATTAGAAATTATGCTGATTTAGGGTTGTGCCAGTTGTAGAGTTCCATTTGTGACTGGTAGTTGGCTAGGCTTATTATAATACCCATGAATTCCCTCCTATTTAACAGACCTTACGTCTAATTAGCTGTTGTTTGGCCCCATGATATAAGTACCCCTGCTGTACCCCTACTGTCTTTTAGCTATGATATTTATGTTCAAGCCATTTTATTTTTATTATATTAATAAAATACCTTCTACAAAACTGGTTTCCAGTGATGTCATCTATACCTGTTTTTTTGTGGTCATCATTCCTTCATTTCTGTTTTGTTTTTGAGACAGGGTTTCTCTGTATAGCCCTGGCTATCCTGGAACTCACTCTGTAGACCAGGCTGGCTGGCCTGGAACTCAGAAATTTGCCTGCCTCTGCCTTCGAAGTGCTGGGACTAAAGGCATGTGCCACTATCACCTGTCCATTCCTTCTTTTCTTTGTACAACAAATACCATACAACAGTCACTGTTCCAGGCACCAGCAACATGATATCCAATGAATAAGTTTCTCGGTTTTTGCTCATGAAAGATGAGAGAAAGAGATAGATAGAAGGGGGGGGGGGAAGAATAAATAAATAGACAAGTAAGTTGAAGAAAATAAACAGGGGTGTCACAGTGAGTTGTCCAAGGAGATGATTCTTTAAAGAGAGTTTTCTGGGAAGAACACTATAAGATCCTGACTTTAGTACTAGAGACTGAGAAAAGGATAGAGTTAAGCTGCTCCTGGACAGGAAAAGCAACCACATGTGTTATAGAAACAGGAAAATACTCAGAGATATGAACTATTTAACTCATTGAAGGGTTTGGAAAGGGGCCAAGGAATTAAGTGATTGATAGGTATGGTACGCCCTGGGGCAGGCTCAGATCCTGTAAAGCTCCGTGGACAGTAACAATTCTTGGTCAGAACACACTGGTACAATGACATTAATTGTTTAGAGTGAGCATCATTTGATTGGCCAAGGCCTTATGCTAGCTATTTTTATTCTCATTTTGATCATGGGTCACAGCAAGGACAAGTGTACTGTAAACGCATATGTCTCATAACTTCTCAAAGAGTTGCTTTAGGTGAACTGCCAAGAGCTGAGAAACTTGGCCCCCAGACAGTGACCGTGCCAGCCCTGAGAACTTAAGCTGGAATTGCACGGAGGCTCCTTGTGCTCTTGTCCTGACCTTCCTGTTTATCCAGAGTCAGTCTGAGACACTTGCATTTCCTTTGGCAGCCCACGCAGCACTTAACCTCCACCATACAAACAGTATTAATCTATCAAGAATTCTAGGCCAGCCTGTTTTTTGTCCCCATTAACCTCTGGCTAGCCCCCACAGTCTGCCAATAAAAAGAGCTCCATTTTCTAATCAATGGTCATTTCTCAATGGAAATCATAATTATGACTGGGCAGAATTTAGTGAGCATACACAGCCTTAGGAGTCTGATGGACAGGAGTGTGGTAACAGGGCAGAGAGGTTTGCTTACCCCATTGTTTTGTAGGTTACATAGGATGGCCAAAATTATTGTTCAAGTAAGGCCAATTTTGAGAGTGAAGAATGCTCTATTCATAATTATGTAATAAAAAATGACAGTAAGTTATATAAAATAGTTCGTATTCTCACCTTATATGTCTAGAATTTTATATCATGGATGCTGTACTTCTTAGGCTTAGTCTTGTAGCAATGCATAATATTCACTCTTCCTTAATCCTTACAGTCAAGTGGGCTAGATCTTTTTAGCCACAGACAGTAGCATAAAGCCACAGACTGTCCTCAACAGCTGTCTTTGGGTTTATGCCAAGCCTATGGAAGTATGTCAAAACTTGTAACCTCCTGCTTTTCCTGAGGTTCTAGCTGATGAAGGACACAATTGGGATGCCTTAGCTAGGTTTGCTTTTCTCGTTCTATCTTCACCCCATCGCATGAAGAAAGCACCCCTGAGAGGGGTGAGGTGAAAGTGAGATGGAGACTCTTTGCCTGATGATCTCTGGCTAGACAAGCCACTAGTGGACACTGGAGGTGGAAATGAGTCAGCCTAAGGACAGCTAATAATTTGTCACATGGAGAATATGTTGTGCATTCATATAGGAAACAAACTGGATGGATCAATTTAAGAGCACTGGCTCCTCTGGAGTCAATTCTCAGCATCTACACAGCAGATCATAACTGTATGCAACTCTATTTCTAGGGGATCAAACTCCCTCTTACAGCCACCACTGGTACCAGGCACATATGTGGTGCACAAACATACATGCAGGCAAGACATTCATACACATAAACATTTGTAAACAAAAAGATAAAAGAAATGGTCTGTCTTCAAGGAATGGAAAGAATGGGTATTTAATTTATCAATATTAATATTGTTGAAAAATAGAACTCCGGGTAATCTTGATTGGCAAGAGTAATTCTTTTTAGATTAGTTTTATAAGAAGTCTTGTTTAAATATATACCGATGTACTTGTTTAAAGAGCACAACCATTGGATGAATTTCACATTGCATCCTGTTCTGTAGCAACCATATTTCAACCACACTTTATCAGCCAAATCAAAGATGTTCTTCACACAGGCTAGGGCGGTAGCTCGGTGGTAGAGCACATGCTTAGCATAGATGAGATCCTGGGTTTTATTCCCTATAGTTCTGAATCGTGTGTGTGTGTGTGTGCGTGTGTATGTGTGTGTGTGTGTGTGTGTGTGTGTGTGTGTGTGTGTGTGTGTGTGTAGGGGGTATTTAAATACTGACTTGCAATGAGTCTGTCATAAAAATAGTGATGATTTTTAAGGTGTAAATTAATCATAAACAGAAACTGTTTCTGTGTCTGTTTCACACAATTTTTTAAGAAGAATTTGTTTTCTTAGTATGAGAGAGGGAAAGGCATGCAGCAAGGTGATTATTTTGTTGATGATTTAAACCAACACAGTATCTTGTACTACTCTTCTTCACTAGGAATTTTACAAGCTATCGACATTTCCAGGGGAACTCACCGGATTCTCCAATGACCCATTCCCTTTTCTCCCAGCCTACGGTTAGTTCCCACTCTTTCCATTGTTCTTTACATCCGAAGTAAAAAAAAAAAGAAGAGCCTTCCCTCTTGTTATACAGCTGTTCCCTCAAACCCCTAACTGTTTATTCAGCTCAATGCAGCTTAGTCTCAAAGCAAATATTCTAATAGAATTAATAAATACATCAAGGATGTATTTATTAACGAGCAAAACAGAATTAATAAAATAGCATTGATCTTATAAAAAATAAAAAATATTAAGCAGCATAAAACTCAAGATGAAGGCTTAAGGATTTCCAATGCCACTAAGTGTTTTAACACTTTAACCAGTGTTGTTTAGTTACGATAACATGTAAGCCTCATATTTGATAGGGAATTTTTTTGGTAGCCACATTTTTAAGTGAAATTATTTTTAGTAATTTATTGTATTTAACCCAAAATACTATCATCTCAGCATGAAGTCAGTAAGAAAATATTAATGAGATATTTCATTTTCCATTTACGAAGTCTTTAAAGTCTGGGACACATTTCAGTCAGGCTAAAAACTGTTCGTCACTAGCCTCATAGTTACACCTGCATGTAGCTAGAACATCAGACCAGACAATGGAGATTTAGATCATGGTTATAATGTGGTCTGGGATGGGATCCACTCCACAAAATGTTTCCTAGCTCCAAAGTGAGAGAAGACTAGAGGAAGGGCTTAAAACTCTGTCAGCAACTGAACGTTTTATGTCATCCAAGCATGAGATCATTATTCAAAATTTGATTTTGTTGTACTTAACAGAATACTAGTCTATATTTGATTAGAGTAGAAGTAGGAAACAGACTCTTTTAAACATTTTGGGATGTCTTCAGGCTCGACTTTCCATCCTATGTGTTTGCACTATTCAACTTCAGGTTAACTGGGGTATCTGCAGAGATTCACTACCTGGAAGTCACTAATGCACCTCATCGTGGTACTCTGTCTCTGGGCTGTTTCTTGTACTTCCAATGTTTTGTGATACTTAAGTGTACACAACCTTTCCTTCTCTCCAGAAAATTTAAAAGATTATTGGTCTTCTTAGGTTCATGTTCTCCAGGGAATAGTTTGGCTGGAAGTGAGCAGATTTAGAAGACGTATTTTGTTGGGCATAGGATGGTAAAAGGGGGAAGAAAAAATAAGGGAAAAACATAGCACACATGGAACTCAGACGAGAGGTGGTATAGACACAGAGGAAATGGGCAAGACAGACGAGAAAGCAAGAGACAATGTCTGGACAATGTGCGACTTAATTGTATGGATAACAGGAAACTACAAGTTTTCAGCAGATGCAATATGGTGGGATTAGCACTTTTCAAGGGCAACTAGAGGTTGAGTGCATGTCTCAGTTGGTACAGTGCTTCTTGCCACCTGAGCATAAGAACCCAAGTTCAATTCCTAGATCCCATGCAAAAGCTGTGTGATTGCACAAATTTTAACCTCAGTGCAAGAAAAGGGAAGAGAGATTCCTAGAGCTTTACTGGCCCCATCCAGGTCAGCCACTTGGTAAGGTCCAGGTTCAATGAGAGACCCTGTCTCAAAAAATCAGTTGGAGAGTGAGGAAGACACCTATGTTGATTCTCATTTTCACATGCATACATACATGCCCAGGTAAATGACCATTTACACACCCATTCATTACAAGCATACATATAAAGGCAAAGAGTGACTGAAGAAGACACCTAACATTCACCTCTATTCTTCACACCTACATACACACATACAAACATACATAGATGTCTGTGCACATGCACACGGACACACACACAGAGTTCTCTACATAAGGTAGAGAGTGCCAGAGATACGTCATGCTGACTTCTAGCCTTGTGTATGCATATGAACACACACACACACACACACCTCACACCCATAAAGAAGACAGTTTCTAGTTCATATAAATATTAATAATTACTCGCCTCCTCCTTTTTCTCACCGAAGAACTTTAACCTATGATAATTTTTTATCTCTGTGTAAAGCTCTAAAGTTTATTTTTCAAAAAGCTATTTCTTATAACCCCTCTCTTTTGTGCCCTGTTTTTTATTTTTTTAAATGTGGAGCACAATGTAGGAAGTGCTGACTCGAGCAGTCTCTGTCCTGGAACCCCCTCCTTGTCTGTTTTCCTGTTAAAATTCACTTCATCTTGCAAGACCCAGATTCCATGTGGATATGTAGTCTTTACAAGGTGCAAGTATCTTGTGGGCTGTCCAGGTCCTGCTGCCAAGCCTGTAGTCATTCTTTCTTATTCCTTATTCCAAGATTCCTTTCAGATACAAAGGCTGCAGGTCTGGGCTGCTGGAGAACTCTGATTGTCACGTCATAGACATTCAGCACTCCATCTCGCATAAGAGCAGGTTATGTATGTGTTGTAATTCCCCTTGAAGAGAGAGATGTGGTGATTCATTTTTGTTTTGTTTTGTTTTTGTATGTTTCTCACACGCTCACTGTGCTGAGAGTACCTTGCTCAGAGGCATCGAAATGGAGTTTAATTAATTCTCACCCCTTGAGAATCTCTCTCCACGACTCTAGGTCAGGCAAAAATGCAGTTCCTTTGTCTTCTCCGTAGAAGTGCAGCTGTCCCAACTTTGTCTCTTGCCATCATGCCCTTGTCTATCTGTGTCCTGGAAGGAAGGCAGCAGCCCAGGCTAGCTCTACAATCCTCAGTGCATGGGGATCCCAGGGGCCCTGGCAAATTCATTTACTTATACTCTTTTCTCCCAGACGGAAGGTCTGAAACCCTCTACAGAGAATCCCCACCCCAGGGCATCCCTAAAACTCAAGCAAGAAAAGACTAAGATCTGAAATAAAAGGTAAGCTCACCCATCTAGTGTTTTCTCCCTGGTTGTGAGCCAGGGGAGAGAAGGGCTGTTTCCTGTGTGCCTGGTGAGTATTCTCAGCCCTAGCCTCAGAATCTTTCTTTGCTCTAAAAGGTATTACAACTGCGGCTCCCTTTTTGTGATAGAGCCTGCCTGTGGTGAAGGGCAGCAGGGAGTAATGGCTTTTGTCAAGGAGTCTCTTCTCCCCTACGGAGGTGTCAGCTCCCCTCGCTGGGGCTTGTTCCCCTCACTCCTTGTGGGAAGAACTGTCAAAAGCTGTCAGGATAAATTCTCTGCTCTTACTTGCGCCTCTTCTTTCTTTTTCTCTCTCCCTCCCGCCTCTCTTTTGATTCTGTCTTGATGTCATCTCTTCAAAGTATACTACCTGTAAAATATTGATTCACAGCAGGCTGCATCTGCCAGGATCAGATTTCTCTTCTGCTGGCAGCAGTAATAAACTACCACAGACACAGCAGACCTGGTGCCAGCTTCATCACGGCTTCACACACACAGCCGTCTGTCTTTTGCCTGACTCTACATAATAAAACAGTGTCCAGAGACATTTTAGAAGTAGGGAGACCAAGCATCAATCGGTGGGGATATAAAAGAGCCCACGACACCTGCAAACTGAGGATACAAAGGTTTCACTCTATGCAGCGCATGAAGCAGAAGCTCCCTGGTCTCCGAGGACAACTGGAGAAATGGCAAAGAAAAACAAAGCCACCCAGCTCATTGTCAACCACAGTAATATCCACAGCCCACTTCCCATCTTCTCTCCTTTCCTCAACCTCTTGACCCAGCTCGTGGAATGATGGCTTGAAACACTGGTGACTTAGGAGGCTTGCAGACCCCTGGCTGACCGGGATTTGGTTTATCTGAGAATAAGGGAGGTAGCAGGCAGACATTAGGGCAGGTGGGCTGAACCTGGGGTGGTGCCTGGATCTGCAGCTTTCAGTCTCGGAAGTTTGGGCAAAGTCACTGCTCTTCTGTTTCGGCTTCCTTGTTGGGGTAACGGGATTTATAGTTATAAGGTATTTAAAAGGCTGCCTGGCATATGGAATTACTAAAATGTTTTTATTTTCAAGTATATACATACAATTTTCCTGGTTGGAAATGAGAAGCCCAGGTTAATGGAAACAGTGCTGGCATGTCTCTTTCCTTCTGGGATGTATGTACCTCGTGCTCTTGGGAATGCCCCGGGGAGCAAGGCTGCTGGGAGTAGAATGGAGACTTGAGCGAGCCCTGGAGAGCTGAGTGCCCTGACCTCACCCTGTGTTCAAAGCATCCCAGCCTCTCAGGAGGTCAGCTGTGGGAAGACTTGACTCATCTTCAGTGGCACGTGTCTCTGCCAGTCACAGGCTGGCTGGGAGAAGAAGGTGTTAAATAGAGAAGCGGCCATCTAAAGTCAGTAAATCCTTCATCAGGAATGACAGCTGTGGGTTTGCCTTCTTGTTTTACTGCGACTTTGAGCAAGTTGGTGAAGGTGGTTATGGCAGGCAGCCCTGGCCTGTGAAGAGTTATGATTTCCTACTGTACTAAGCTACTGAAGGGACTCTCCCACTTATCACCCACTGGGGAGCCTTCCCTTTTGCAGTGCAGGGGAATTTACCCCTTGTGACCAACTGTTAAGTTTCCTTTGAAGCCTGTATTAATTCAGGTTTGCTTCAGCTTGTGATGGCTTCCGAGTCAGTGGGGAAAACATTGATGATATGACAAACTAGCAACCTGTATTTTTTTTTTTTTACATACTGTTAAAGAAATCATGAGTGCTTTATACTTGTGTTCTTTTGCTTTTATTAGGAGAGATGTCCTTTGAGACCCCTCGGCTCCTCACTTTATATTCTTTCTCCCGTTCCAGCCTCAAAGCCTCTCACACAGTAGCAGGCTTCCCTTTGATGAGGCAAGCTGGAGAAGGTTTCATCTGGAGTCTGCCACCGTCAATGATCTGGGGTCGGATGCCACTGTGGAGTCAAGTGCAGCACACCCGTCCCTCCTGTGTGTAGGAAGGATCGTTCTTCAGAATGAGGCAGAGCTGTACTCTTGCAGTCCTTGAAAGACACTGTGATGTAATGGGCTTCTTGTAGGCTCACAGTGTTCAGCCTTTCACCTTGGCATGCTTGTAGAACTGCTATTTTTTTTTTTTTAACCAGAGTTCTAAGTTACTATATTTTCTTTCAGCTATAGAGCAGGGGTTTAGTCCTATGCAAAATCTCTCTTGAAACCCAGTTAATTGTGGGAGAGATTATGTGGGCTCCCAGGATGCTAACTGAAGCATAGCATGGAGACACAGGGCAGAGCTAAGCCTTCACTCTGGTCTAGGCTTCACCAAAAACTCAAGGAATGGGCATGACTGTTTTCTACAGTAAGGGAGATAAAGGCATGGCTATTTAGAAATCAAATGCAGTTGCGTGGTTGACTGCTGGGGCTTGGAGTTCAGGTCTGCAGATTGATGATCTCCAGCAAAATGACTTTACCTCTCTGCCTTTAGCTCTGCATTTCCCAACTCACTGTTATAAGGTCTATGCATGATAATCTATATGGAGTCCCTAGGACCGAGGCTTGCACACAACAAGCCTCAGGTCACCATTAATGACTGTTGGTTAGAGTGAAGAAGTGCTACAGAGTCAAGTGCTTCTTACAATAGGTTCTCTTGGGACTGGGACCGGAAAGAGATTGAAAAACAAGTTGATTAAGAACTTTAAAGTCATTATTGGTGTTTGTCTGTCAGCAGGATGTGCACACTCTTCCTCCTTAAAATCCCTAGTAGGGAAAAAAAAACTGGTAGGAACTCAAATGCTTTTCAAAGAAACCAACACTTAGATGCACGTCTGTGAGCTCAGCCACTGTCACTAGGCAAAACCTCTCACCATCAGCCCCATTGATCTGGTTACAACTTTATTGTTCCTTTCAATTAGAAAAATATCTTTCATTGTTGACTTTAATCTTTTCCACACGGGAGCCTGTGCTAATTTGCACAATTGGGTTAACCTACATCTGCCAAAGGTTTCCGTATATTCATTTAACCAATATTTATTTTGAATCTTCATATTTCCCTAAGTGCAAAGGTTTAGTCTCTATTTTCATAATCCAAAAGAGTGAAATAGACTAGAATAATTCACTATGCTAAATATTCAAGCAGCTATAAATAGAAGCTGTTATGTAAATGCGAAGGAAGAAGCCTTTACGACCTTGTGAGTTTGTGCTTATGGAGATCACGGAACACAGAATGGTATCCTAGAAATGGTGGCATCTACCATTCTGATAGTGACATTACATTTTAATGCCTAGGTGGAGACTTTCACCAGGGACACAATGTCCTGTAAAGTGGTTGACTGAAGTTGGCTTTGGAATGATGGGGTGGGAATCATAGAGTGAGAAACTCATCGTTCAGCTTTGCAAGATAAAAAACAAAAGAATATCCTTTGTCAATGGCAGAAATTGATGAACAGATATCATGTTGTATATTTATATAGAGTATTTCTGTATAGTTTCTATTGAGAATGAGACAGACAGACAGAGACAGAAAGACAGGGATACTGAGATACCTGACAAAAAAGAACAATGCCAAGATTTAAGCAGGAACATTGCTGAATCTCTTTTATTAATAACATTGGGAAGGACACACATTGGCTGCCACATTACTTAGGAAATTGCTTGGGTATAAAAGCCCATTCCTTCATAAGTAAACACAGACAAGGGTGTCTGAGTCACAAAGAAGCTAGTTCAGGTAATAGCTTGGCAGCATCCATGATGGTACAAAGAAATGATGAAGCACTGGAAAGCAAAGGGAAAACTCATTTGAAGAAGAAGGAGAATCAATAACGTTAGCTAGCAGGCTTGCTCATCTGTAAAATGAGGGGTTTGGGGCTGGAATGAGTCCCAGATTCTTGCCAGCTTTGACACTTCATGGACCTATGGATCCAACAAGGAGCAGACAGGCAATGCAGGAAGCTCCCTGACCCATTAATTAAAACTTACCATCCCTTTCTTCTCCAGAATGGACTGTTCCACAAACACTGCTTGAATTCAGGACATTTATTAACTTAAAAAATATAGTAATTAAGTTAGCTATTTGACAATTTCATATATGTATATTATGTATTCTGCTCACTATGCTCTGTTCTCACACCCCTATCAACTTCCCGTAGCCCATACAAGACTATTTCAGGTTTATGACTTTTGGTTTAATTTTGTGACCTATTGAGTTTAACCAGTGTCCTTGGATAGGCACGATTCCCTGTAACCTGGTTCAGTCACCAGTGGGTATAGAGTACTGAAGGAAATAACCACCTCCCTTCAGTCTATCAGTAAGAAATAGTTTATCAGTGAACAGTGAGCCCCCCTGAGCCCCTCCTCCATCCATGCCTGGCTGTTTGATGATGGTACCATTCTTATGTAGACCAGGGTAGGATCTTTACTTGTGGAGAGTTCAGTTATTGTAATGGTTGTATATTGCTCAGAAGGAGGCATTTTATAGTTGTCTTCTGGCTTTTGCATTATATCCCCTCACTCCCTGCAATGCTCCTTGATTCTTACAGGGGATGTCATAAATGTCTGGCTGAGGGGAAGACACTCAATTGTCATTTATTCTCTTTGCTGGTCATAATTCTGCATTCACTGAAGTTCGCTAAGAAGAGAGGCTTCTCTGATTAAGTTAGCATAGCAATTGTCTTGGATATGAACATACATATTTAGAAGGAAGTTTAATGCTATATTAATTTAGATGAACATGAGTTAAGTTTCTCCCTAGAGCTTATAATCTCCCCTGTCATGGGCTTTTCGGTAGGTTTACAGTACCAGCTGTGAATTTCATCATGTGGAATGAGCCTCAGATCTAATAAGAAACTGATTGACTACACCCATGACAATCATGCCACTATTGTGAAAGAGCCTGGGAGCCTGGTATCATAGTGGTGTATAGGATTCACTGTTGAATAAGACCGTCAGTATCCTTTCTCCCACAAAAGACTGCATAGCACTTTCTGGTACTATAAAAGCTAGCCAGAAGAAGTTATTGTTGCTGTGATCAAATACCCAACAATAAGTCACTTAATGGAGGAAGGGTTGAATTTGGCTAATGGTTTTAAGAAGAGATACATTCCACTATTATAGGGAAAGCATGGCTTTGGGAGTTTGATATGGCTGGTCATGATGTATCTATAATTAAGAAACAGAGAGGACCAGAGTTGGGGTCCTATAAACCTTGAGGCCCAGTAAACAGCCTACTCTACTGAGGCTCTACCTCATTTGGTAAATCTTATTTATTTATGTTTTTTGAGACAGGGTTTCTCTGTATAGCCCTGGCTGTCCTGGAACTCACTTTGTAGACCAGGCTGGCCTCAAACTCAGAAATCCACCTGCCTCTGCCTCCCGAGTGCTGGGATTAAAGGCATGTGCCACACGCCCAGCCATTTGGTAAGTCTTATAACCTTTCAAGACATTACCACAAGTTGGGGATCATGTGTTCAAACACATGAGCCTACGGAGGGGCATTTTGCATGCAAATTTCAACAAGATGTTAATAGAGTATGTTTTAGTAACAGATTTGGTTTTCCTTTTCAACAGGGTATGAGTTGCCGAATAGCTTTAGAGGATGGCTGAACTCTAGGACAGAGGATATTCAGAACTCTAGCACTCACACTTGCAGGAAATCTGCCAGTCTACCAAGAAGCATCTCCATAGTTGTCAGTGAACAAAAATAACTCACAGTTGTTTTTTTGGGGGGGGGATTTATTCATTATAGTAGTTACATTGTTTATGTAAGTGCTAGATCTCCTGGTTTTGTACAAGATAGTGTTTTTTTTGTTTGTTTGTTTTTTGTTTTTTTTTAGAGAAATACTGTTTTAGTTATATTTCTGATGTGATAACACACTGACCCAAAACAACGTGCATAAGAAAGCTTTTATTTGGCTTATCCTTCTATGTCACAATTCATCATCAAGAGAAGCCAGAGCAGGAGTTCAAGCCAGGTGTTTGGAGGTAGGAACTGAACCAGAGGTCACTGAAAGAAGCTTTAGTTTGCTCTCCATAGTTGCTTTCTTATATACCACAGGATTACCTGCCCGGGAGTGGCAATGTGCACAGTGGACTGGGCCCTCCCACATCTATCACAAATCAAAAAAATATCCCTGTAGGCATTCCCACAGGCCAAATTGATAGAGACAATTTCTCAATTGAGGGTTCTTTTTTCTAGTTGTCTCTAATTTATGTCAAATTAACAAAAACTAATGAGCATAAATATGCATACTCTGATTTATGGATGATTGACTTAATTGGAAATCTTGACATGTCTGGTCTTGATGCTATGAGGAAAGAGGTATCAGTAAATGTTTTGTGGAGTGTTTCAGCTTTCTTATTGGTTGATTGGGATAGATGCTTCAGCCAATCAGAAGGATCAAAAAAAAAATCTTCCTGATGACTGCCTGCCAGACTTGTGAGAAACCCATGTTTCTGACTTTGGTTGTACTTGCTAAATGGTACAGGTATGATAATGATATTAGTAGAAAAGAACAGAGAGAGAAGGAGGGATGGGAAGAGGGAGAGGAGGGAGAGGGATGAAGGAGAGGGAGAGGGGAAAAGGAGGAGTGGCTGGGGAGAAGAGAGAAAGACCTGAATCTTGGGAAGCAGCAGCTGAAAGTGCACTCTTATTTATGTTTATTCTGTCAACTTAAGAATGAAGCATGGCACAATTCCTAACTACAGTCTAAATACTTATCTTTATTTCCACAGATAATTATAGTTCTTACTCCTCATCAAAGAACTGTCGCATTGCAACAAAGAACGATCATTATGGAAAACCACGACCAATCAAAGTGCAGAGAGCACGTGACTGTGTGGTGCACAGCCCTAACTGATACAGCTGTTACACAACTCTCACACCTAGGTTCAGGGATCATAGCGGAGGAGGAGTTGGAAAGATTATGAGAGCCCTCCAAACCCAGGACACCTTCTATGAGACTATCTCCTAGAAATGTCAGAGGAGCTACACACATGAAGCAGAGTGTACACGGATGCCTAAACAAGGTCAACCCCAATAAACATGCTACATGGAAGGAGAAAATACCATGAACATCAACCCTACTCAAAGAACATAGGCAAGAGCATCCAAACTGGTTATCCAGGACAAGACTCTGAAATCATGTACAAATAATAACATTAAATAGACTGAGCACATTGTTTATACATACACACACACACACACACACACACACACACACACACACAGAGAGAGAGAGAGAGAGAGAGAGAGAGAGAGAGAGAGAGAGAGAGAGAGAGAAATGAAGTCTATACATTTGAGAGAGAATTGGGTTGTGGTGTGAGATGGGTTGAAGGGAGGAGAGGGAGCAAACAATATAATTTATATTTTAATTTAAAAATAAAGCATAGGGTCACCTATTGTCAGAATCCATATATCCTTTGTTTTCTTTTGTTTTTACTGGCATTATCCAACTACAATGTAAACAAATAACAAGTCCAGGAAAATGATATACTTGCAGGTCAAAAGAATTTCTTGTTAATGCTCAGTATGCTTAGTTATATTGGTATCCACTGTGCTCATTTACCTGCTTACCGTGAGCACAGACCCTAAAGTAGTGTAGTTCTCAACCTGTAGGTCTTGATTCTTCTGTCAAGCCTCTCTCCCCCAAAATATTTACATCATGATTCATAACATTATGAAAATTACAGTTATGAAGTAGCAATAAAAATAATTTTGTGGTTGAGGGTAACCACAACATGAGGAGCCTTATTAAAGTGTCACAGCATTAGGAAGGTTGAGAAACCACTGCCCTAAGGGGTCTAAAAGAAATATAGTGAAGAAATGTCTTCCTGTAGTCTCAAAGGCATCTCTATACTCTCATAGAGTTACATAAGCAGTATGTTCTGGCTAGCTTACTGTCATCTTGACACAAGTTAGGGTCATCAGGGAAGAAGAAGCCTTAGTTGAGAAATGTCTCCATTAGATTGGTCTGTAGGCAAGTCTCTGTATGGAACACTAATGTTGGTGGGCACAGCCTACTATGGGCAATGCCACCCCTGGGCAGGTGGTCTTGTGAGGTACAAGAAATGTCGTTGAAGAGTCTAGAATAAGTCAGTATGGAGCATTCATCTATGGCCTCCTGGTCAGTTCCTGCATCCAGATTCCTCCTAAAGTCCCTGCCCTGATGTCCTTCAGTGATGGAACGTGACAGGGAAATGTAAGCCATTTTGGTTATTATTATTCTTTTTTCTCACAGCTGGTTTGGGTCGTGGTATTTTATCACAGCAATGGAGAGTAATTAGGGCACAGTATCATTGTGAAACCAGTAAAAAAAAATGATCACAACCAAACCTGGGCATGGAAAACTTGAGCATTTATAGTAAAGCTGTTCAATTAATAAAATGAAAAAAAAAAAAAAGAAAAGAAGGGGTAATTTTAGTCAGAATTTTTATAAGCATATCAGTATATCAAATAGCATGTACTGTTAAGTAAAAACAAATAGATCCTCTCTTCTAGGACATATATAACTGTCCCTAGAAGCTGTTGTGTTCTACCACATCATTGGTTCTCTTTCTGAATGACTTTTCAGTACGGAATCTTTAGAACGGTTTTATCTCACACTTACATCTTCTCTAAAGTCTCTATGAAAAAATGTTATCAAACCATCATTTTTTGTAAACTTTCTGAAGCATTTTACCTCACACTTGAGTAGACTCAAAATTTTGTTACACTTTTGTTGTTTTATTTTTGTTAGCACATATTAACCATATATAATAGATCTCATTATAATATTTACAAAGTGGATGTATTGCATTGTGATCTCTTCATCACCTCTTTCTTCTTCCCAAGTGGTTCCCCTTCTATTTTCCTTTTTGTCTTTCGACCCCCTCCATGGTGTCCCTCTTTTTCATGACACAGTGAGTTTCACTAGAGTACTTACAGGAACTTGGGTGAGGGACATGAGTTCCTTAGTGGCTGTGTCACTGAGGACAATGCCTGCCCTTCTCTCCTCCAGTTATTGTTATTTCTCTTTTGAAACTTGGGGTGATGCCAAGAAATTAATTCCACCCTGGCCAACGTTAGGTTAAGTGTATACAGTGTTAATATTCTGAAACGCAAGGAATCCTTCATTATTACCCCCAAACTTGTGTGACCTTAAGACTGAATTCCTTCTTAAATGCCGCCTTAGCATTGCATTCACCTAACTGTAATCCCACCCTCAACTCTCACAGATAAGCTAATATAGAAAGGTGTATCTCTGACATGTACAGAGCAACTTTTGACTGCTTGGTGTTCCTCTCTGAGTTTGGGCATCTGGTGGTGACTTCATAATGAGAAATATAGGAAGAGCAGCTCCAATGGCGAGGTGAGTTCCTGCTGAGCAAATGATACTGGAGAAGAAAGCTCCTCTTTTGCTCTTTGTTTGAATAATAATAATAATAAAAAGGACCTATAATTGGATTTCCTTAAAGACTTGGAGAACTAATATCTTTATAACTTTTTGGATTGAAAGTTAGTCCTTTTCAATTCTATTAACTTCACAGCCTACAGTTTTTAGAAAGTGAGGTTATGTCGGTTCTGAAGGAAATCAGGGACAATGAAGTGAGCAATATTTGCATTCACAAGCTATTCTGTGTTGGCAGATTGTCATCTTTTGTAGAAATATCACAGTTTTTCAAAAGGACCACTTTGAAGATGAAGAATTATATTTAATCATTTTTTTTGTTAATAAAAATGTCATTTTGAATGCTCCCTTTGACAATCTAAGATCCCATTGCCCTTTGGTAGGTGCTACCCACTTCAGGTAGGCAAACTACAAGGAAGGGCACCACAATCCTCCAATCCTCACCATAGGGAGAACAATAGCCCGCATTTGTACCTTGACTTCTTAAAGTTTCAAAGGCATTCATGTTAGCAGAAAAGTGACAACTTACTTTTCTAGGGAAACTCCTAGCCTGCAACCTAAGGAGATGGCAGCTAACAGCTACAGCAGATAAGAGTTGCTGCAAACCCACAGGGATGGAGCAGACCCAGTTTGCCCTAGCCCAAGCTTAGTCTAAAATTCTAAGCCTCAGTGTCTTGTTACATGGGAGGAAGAGCCAGGCTCTTCTTGGTGACAGCTGTATAAATAAGATCTCTGAAAAAATGATTTTCCCTATTCTAGGAATACTTCAAGAAATCATGCTTAGATTGTGGTTTCACGTTTGTAAAGTTGTGGGTTTTTTTTTTTTCCGGTTTTTCGAGACAGGTTTTCTCTGTATAGCCCTGGCTGTCCTGGAACTCACTTTGTAGACCAGGCTGGCCTTGAACTCAGAAATCTGCCTGCCTTGCTTCCCAAGTGCTGGGATTAAAGGCATGCACCTCCATGCCCGGCTTGTAAAGTTGTTAAGGACTTTTTTTTTTTTTAAACTTTCTGAGAGGTACAGTCGAGGCAGAGAAGTTATCACAAATAACTATTAGGTTGAAAGCATGACTTCTAGGATTTAAAAAAATGCTACTTTGTGTTCTTCTAGTTGGTCTTTAAATTTAAGGGCAAGGAAGGAATATACCTCTTACCCTGGATAAAGACTCCCATTGGAATTTCCCACTTACTCTTAGGTTACACATTGGTATACGGGGTGCAGTTACGTTTAAGTGTTTGAAGCATTATCTACTGTTATCTTAGAACAATTATTTCACCACTTAAACTAAAAGCACAGTAAATTTAAAAAGTAATACTGCTTTGTGTTTATCAAAGATAAAACACAACGGGTATTATAATTCATTGTCCCAGGTGTTAGGCTATTATTTTGGCCCTCTTTGAAAGGAAACATGCTCTCTGCTAGTTTGCCCCTTCATGCTGGGACCTACAGCTGACTTGCTGTGTTTCCATGCGCCTGGTCAACACTGCAGGGAGAAGAGCTGAGGAGAGTGCTTGCCTTGTTTTCCACGCTCATTTCAGGGCCTTCTTCTCTGAGGTTCTTTTCAGGTGACAGTGGAGTTCACTCAGGACGTTTACCACAAACACCAATGTCAGCTAGTTGGCGGCTTCCACTGTCTGCTGTGCTTGTGGCAGAGCTAGCCTGCTATTATTTTTTTAAATCTGTTTTCTGTGATTCCTTTTGTGAGAATTCTTCATTGAAGCCTGCTCTATCCCGTGTTGTATGTTCACCCTCAGCCAGAAGACCTGGACTGTCTGAGTTCTCACGGCTTCTGCAGGGACATCTTTGGGCGATGTAGCTCTTTCTATTGATTTTCATAGGGTTATGATCAAAGCAGGAAATAACTTGACAGGAGAAGGATTTATTTTGCCTCAGTATTTGGGGGTCCAATCCATCATGGTCGTGGGGGCAGGAATGGGTCACAGCATTCCCCACATCTTTATGGGTCAGGAAGCAGAGAGAGATGAGTGCTGCCCTTATCCCACTTGTTCATTTCCCCAGCCTGCACTTCAGGGATGCTGTTAATGCCTGTGTCAGTCTAGCTTGGAACTGCCTCAGCGAAAGTGTACTTTGGGAGTGCCCTGGGCTCTTATTAATCCAATCAAGTTGACAACTGAAATTAACCATCACAGATACACTCCTTGTCAGTTTGGCACCTTGATACATTCTTTAAACCGTAATATTACATCGTCACCCCTAAAGTCTCATGTTTATCATATTATGCAAAATGCATCTAGTTCAACTGCAAAAGATCATCATACTCTTAATAGTTTCAACATCACTCAAAAATTCAAAGTCCAGGTTACATATTAACACCACACACACACACACACACACACACACACACACACACACACACACACACCTGATGAAAAGCAAGGCCACAAATTTGAAAGAGAGCAAGGAGGGGTGTATGGGAAGGTTCAGAGGGAAGAAAGTGAAAGGTGAAGTGTAAATTAATCTAAATAAATAAATAAATAAACCAAAAACTTAAAGGAAAAAAAAAGCTCAAAGATACAAAAATCACCTCTAAAACTTTTAACTGTGAACACCTGCAAATGAAAACAAAACCAAGTTTCATGGTTGCAATAGACAACCGTATAGGCTAACCATTCCAATTCCAAAGAGGAATGCCACCACAGCACAGAAGAGATAGGGCCAAAGCAAAGCTGATACACAGCAAGCAAAATACTGAGCCCTGTAACTTAATGTTTAGCTCCTGGGACTTGTGATGGTATCATCAAATTCCAATAGTCTTGGGCAGCGCCACCTCTCCAACTGTTCCTGCAGCATATTTGGCCTCTGTTTTGAACCAGTGCCACTCAGTAGCTACAATTTTCTCCAGTGCATCTCCCGCCCATTTCTGTCATCTCTGATGTCCTGGAGTCTTTTTGACACTTATACTTCACTCTCCTAACTTTACACATAGTCCATTTGGAAGCTCAATCCAGAGAATCCAACCCTTTCAAACACTGCTCAGTGGCTTTTTGAGAACTTGATGCGAGCCTCCATGACTCCCTTGTTTCTGTGTCTTGTGTGCCTACAAAAATAGCATGGTGGAAATGATAAACAGTTCTGAAAACAGGCTGAGCCTACATTGGACCATAGTTGTAATGGTATCCATGTGACCTTGTGGATAAATTTGGGAAAGATTTCCCTAGGCAAGAGTTTTCCATCATGGTACCTTGAAGGCTCTGTATTTTCTGACATTTTCCATTATTATTATACTTTGGAGTTCTTCATTGGGTAGAACTTCGATCTCAAGTCACTTTTCCTATTGTCCTAATATAAGCTAAAGTTTCTCCTTACACGTAGTACCCCTTAACAATTACATCTAGTTTATCCAAGCCCTACCCTCTCCTCACATTCAATGGGGTTCAAGTCTCTTTTCTAACAAATAACGCAGCTCCTACTTTGTGTCCCCATAAGTCAGGGTAAATTCAGTAAATAATAACCAACAACTAAGCCACAGTCTGGATATTATGCTGTATTGGAACTTCCTCCATCAAACTGGACCATTATTTTAGAATTCAGACTCACTCATTGGTAGGGCATGATCAGAATGCAGTCATCTTCTTTGCCATAACATTTGGTCCATAGCCTGGTTCCTGATAAGAGTTTTGTTACTCTTTGAAGCCCAGTGAGTTTAGCTCTCACCTTCTGCATTTCTTTCAGTCTTCTGGTCTTCCAAACTCCCACCAGAATGGCCCCTTAAGCTCAGCTTCCTGCATTCTAGGGTTTACTTACTCAGCAGCTCCAGTTCCAAAGTCTAAGAGTCACATGGTCAGATTTCAGAGATGACCCCATTTTCCAGGGTCAATTTTCTATATTAGTACCTTTAATACTGCTGTCACCAAATATATAACAGGAAGCAACTAGAGGGAGGAAGATTTTATTTTGTCTCCCAGTTTAAGGATGAGGCCATCAAGGCCGAGAAAGCATACTTGGATGGATCGGGAAGCAAAGAGAGATGGATGCTTCTGTGCAAACAGTTTTCTCGATTCTTTCATTCAGTCTGGGTTCCCAGTCTGTGCAACGGTACCATCTCTTCAGAGATGGCCTTTCCTCCTCAGTTAATTCCCTCTGTGAAGTGCTTTCACAGGAACACCAAAAGGTGTGCCTCACAATTCTCTCAGACTACATGTTCCCCAGTCCACTCATATTGACAAAATAAACAGCACACCTCTTGCCTGCATAGATATCTACTTCCTTTTTGTCTGGGCCTCCTCAGAACAGAGCTTGTTTTATCCTTTTCTAGATGAATTTAGGCAACTATGTTCAGGTCTTAATTGGCTATGAAGTCAATGATAAGCCAAGCTACCATGCATCGAAGCTCAGAAGGTTGGAATAGAGTAAGGGACTAGAGAGAATGGATAGATATCATTAGGAAAGAGAAATGGAATAGCTATAGATGTGTGGTGGGGGGAGGGACTGAATTGGGATGCTTAAGTGGGGAGGGAGAAGGAAGAGGGGGTTGTGGAAGGGAATGCAGGGAGAGATAGTTAAGATAAGGGGAATTTGAGGGCAAGTATGGAAACCTGATATAGTAGAAACTTACGTTAGATGAAATAAAAATATGTTCATCTATGAAGGTAACCTAAATGAAATCACCACATTATTGGGGAGACAGACTCCCAACTGGTCATCTCTGGTTACCAAGGATTCTAGTGTTGGGATTGGGTTATATCTAAATTTAGTTGTTGGCTAATAGGGCCCCAACAGAATCCCCAGTCAATCTAGGTTGTTGGTAAGAATACAGGTTGCTTTCCACAAACTGACAGCAAGACCTATTGCTAAAGACAACACCTATATAACTCATTGAACGTGGATATGGGGAGCTGGGGTCTACAGGGAGTCTTCACATCTATGTTCCACCTCTATGCCTTTGGTACAGGAACATACTCTGCACACTCTCAAAAGGAAGCAAGACCACTAATCCAGCTACAAACTCTATATCTACAGTGTTGTACTACCTGTAAGATATGCTAGGGCAATGGTGGCACTAGGCTTGTGGCATCATAAACTGATTGGACTGAAGGCACTCTCCGTGAGATGAAACCCATACCAAACTGTGCTGGGGCGATCAAGAATCTGAAACTAGATAGCCCAGGGATCTATCATACAATCAATTCTGTTTTTTTTTAAAGTAGTGATAAAATGATTCCTAATGATATTCTGCTATATTCATAATCAGTGCCTAAGTCCTCATCAGGGAAACTTCTCTTCCTGAAACAGATGAGAACAGATACAGAGACTCACAGCCAGACACTACGTAGAGAGTGAGAGAATTTGGAACGCTTAGCCCTAAGAGAATGATAGCCCTATGTCTCTATCAAATCCCTCACCCCCTGAGCACAGGGGACCCCTAGGAAGAGGAGGCAAAAAGAGTGTAAGAGAGTTGGAGAACACCAAGCAAATGAGGCCCTCTAAGTCAACATGAACAACACTCATATGAACCCACAGAGACCAAAGCAGCAGCAACATGCACAAGGTGTGTACTGCACCAGGTCCTCGGTGCATATATGATGGCTTCCGTTTCCACATTTTTCTGGGAGTCTTGAATGTGGCAATGAGTGGGTCTCTGACTCTTGTGCCTTGTCTTGAGCTCCTTTCCTTGCCTTGTCCACTTTGATGTGATAGCTTTTGTTTTGTTGTACTATACTTTATCTTGTTATATTTTTTCAAAAATAAGTGAATGAATGAATGAATGAATGAATGAATGAAAATCAAGCTACTAGGGTAAAGATTAACAATTGAACTGTCACATACCTCCTAGGAGAGGGAAAAATCAATTTTCTCCAATAGATTGTTGCTTGATATATCAACCTCTCCAGGACAGATCTCGTGTTCAGGAGTAGCTGACTAACATATCATATAATGGACTCCACAGATACTTGTGGTTTTGTTTTATGTTTTTGTGGAGGGGTGTGGCTTTCTTTTCTTGTTTTGAGGGTGTTTGTAGTTGTTTTGGGTTTTCGCTTAAAACTTAAAAGTTGGGTGGGGAGGGGAGGGGAGAGGATCTGGAAGGATTTGGGAGGGGAAGAGCATGATGAAAATATATTAAAAATGTTAAATTGTTTTAAATAATAAAAATATAAATAAAAGAAAAATCAATAATTAAACATTAAGAAGTTCAAAAGCTGTGTAGGCGCAGATATCTCTGCTGTCCGCTATACCTCATGTAACTGTCGTTGTAGAAGCTGCTAGTCTAGCACCTTTCCTTCCCTGAGGTCCCATGCCTGTCCCCTCACTTCTCCCTCAAGTCTTTCTGCTCCAGCCCATCAATCATTCTGAATACATCATGCACGTACATTTACCCTCCTCAGCACGGGACCATCTCTATCTTGTGGAACCCAATATTCTGTGCATAAAAGAATTGATGAAAAAAACTGTGCTATTTTTAAAATTAGCACACAGATATATTTTCAAATAAAATCTGTTTCAGGTGAGTGTCCCTTCTCATCTCCCCTCTTCCCTTGTCCCTCAGAGGCCGCTCTGCTTTCATTTCCTGTCTTCTTTTGCCTGATCTCTTCCTTTGCACCTCATTTCTCCATTTCTTAATCTCTTTCGGAGTGTCTTATCCTTTATTCAAATGCATACCCATCTACATGTATATTATACATATATACATTAATAAGCTAGGATACACATTCAGCTTTATACTACTTAGTTTAGTTCGCCCCGATTAATAAAATACTCTTCAGATTCATCCATGTATTACGTTCCACAATTTCATTTTTCCGTACAGCTGAGTAACACTCCATTGTGCATATGAACCACCTTTCCATTATCCACTCATCTTGAAGGACATCTAGAATGGTTTAATTATTATGAATAGAGCATTTACCAACATGAATATGTAGTTATCTCTTCTGTAGAATAGAGAGTCCTTTCAGCATGTATAAGGGAAAACAATATTAATAAAATACTTGGCTTTAAAGAAGAACATAGACTATTCAAATAGGGTTATCACCTCTATTACTCTTTAGCTTAAATTGCTTAACATTAATTATTAAGTGCATTTGTATGTGTACAATATATGTCTCCGTACCTGTTTGTGTGTGGGCATGCACGTGCACATGTATGTGTATGTATGCATATGAGTGTGCACGCATGTATGTGGAGGCCATGCACGTGCAACATCAGATGTCTTTCTCAGTGACCCTTCACCTTATCATTTTGATACAGGATCTTTCACTGAACCTGTGAATATAACTTTCCCTTACTCAGCTAGGATGGCTGGCCTGTGAGCTCCTGGGATTCACCAGCCTCTACTTCCCCAGCGCTGAGATTACAGACAAGCTGCTCTTCCTACATTATTATGTGGGTCTTGGGGATCAAAACTCAGGTCTTTGTCCTTGTGCAGTCAGCATTTTTCAGGCATGGCCATCTCCCACCTCCCCTTTCTCAGTATCTGTTCCATTGAAGACAAAAATTTAGGTGGGATCCTGGTCTTGCCTTCCAGAGCTTAGATCTAGGGATAACAACTGGTATTTGATAATCTTTTCAACAAAATCAGCTTTGGTTCCAGCCATGGAATGGCTAGTTTTCTCTCCTGTGATGAATTCAACAAAGGAAGTTATTTCTAAGGCCTTAAGTTCTAGCATGTGCTTGCTGTGTTTGCTTCCCCTCAGATAGTGGCGTTTCCTGGGTGACAGTGAGAACGGAGATGATGGAACGGAGCTTCCAGGTGGCCTGCACTTTGTATCAAGTCAGCAGGAAGTAAACGTCTGCCTGGCATGCCAGGGCACCCTTGTAACTCCAGCTTGGGAGGCTGAGGAAAGAGTCTTGGGAGTTTGAAGCCAGTTTTGTCTTCATAGTGAGACCCTGTCTTTAAATGTAAAAGAAAGAAAACAACAAAGAAAAATTAAAGATAGAAAGAAAGGATTTATGTCACCAAGATTATAGAGTTTATTTTAAATCATAGTTCAATTTAACTAACAATGCCTGTCCATGACCTTGAAGTCTCTTCCTGTTCAATTCATGTTTAAAACTGCATTGACAGTCCATGCTGTTGAATTTTCAGATGGTGGCAACTGCAACTTGTGTGTGGCTGAGAACTTAGGTGAGTTCAAGGGACATGTTGGGAGGAAAGCAGAGCTTTAGGTCATGTATTCTTCTTGGTGGCCTTGAGAATTCCTCAAAGGCAGTCGTTTGTAGATGAGAATTGTATGTACTCCCAGAGCGAGCAGAACAGGTCTTCCTTGGCTTCTGTCCTACAGCCTGATGCTTCTGTGCTTCTGCCCATGACCATCTCCTTTGCTCTATTTACTCATTTTTTTAAAATCTCAAAACAATTCCATTATTTCAACCACAAATGCTACGCAGATTCTAACATCTGCCTATCTAAGCTGTTTTTTAATTTTCAGATCCATAATATCTTCTGTTTTGCTCTTGTTACAGTTTGGAGCAGTCAGCCTTTCATGTCCTTACCCTAGGTTAGCCCAAGGACCTTCTTCTAATTTGACCGCTGAATGCCTGCTAAGATCCTCAGTCTGAATAATTTGGATGTCTATTTCAAAACCATTCACATTAATAATGAGCAATTTTACTTTTCCTGCTATTTACATGAAAAGAAGAGGGGATACCACAGAAGTGTGTAGATTTTCCTATGACTCTGATGGCACAATATTTAGAAATGTTGCTATGACTCCATGTACTCACTTCAGTTAAAACAGCAGCATGCCATTGCTGCGCATCAATTAGTTCATCCTGGCAAAGTATCAATGCTGGTGTAACGTGAGAGATGATGTTGCCTGCATCGGCTCAGGCTGGAATGTGAAGATCCTGGAAGTCCAGGCTGAAGGACGTCAGCTATGTTCCATGGATGTTAAGGAGACAACAACATTTTCAAACATTGAAAACATGGTTATAGGACTAGAGTCAATGTTCTGAGTGAATCTCTTCAAAGTTAACAGTGCTGGGACCAGGAGACAGCAGCATTGGTCCCAGTATCAAGAGGCAGGTGAAGGGGGTGTGCAATCAGACACACTGACAGGATGGACAGTAAAGCACAGACATGAGAGGTGTCACGAGGGAAGCCTGAGAGGGCCTCTGGGTACTTATCATCAGTAGATGAAGCACATGCAGTGGGCAAGGCACCCAGTTCTGAGCTCCACAGAATATATAACTATGACTACGAGCCAGGAACAGTGCAGAGTGGACTATGTGCCGAGATTTTATAAATAGAAATGTTGGGTAAGCCTTACAATAATCTTACAGGTGGATACACCAAACATCATCATTTACACGAGAAGCCGTGCCACAAAAGGCAATGTCCAGAGCTATCTGTCCAGCCTACAAGCAGCGTTGCTGGGGTTTGAACCCAGCCAATTCACCTTCTAAGTGATACCCATTTCCACCATCCTTTATACCCTCTATTTTCAGAAACCACAATCATCTTTTCTCTTTTAGTCTGATCAAACTTGTAGGGCTTTATAAAACATTATTGGATGCCGCACGTCATTTCTCAATTGCTAATAGACGACCATCCTTCCCTGACTGCGGAAATAAATCAATTATATTCCAGGTCTTTCGAAGCATTTTCTGAAATAGGGTCTGTGTGGGTCAGCCAAGAACGTATTAAGTAGGATAACAATATCATTACCAACTCTTTCACCATTTAGATTCTGTATTACTAGATATTTGCAACAATGATTGCTCTATAAATCCACATATAAAATTTAAGAGAGAGAGAATTTCTAAAGGTGTGGTTTCTATAGTTCTTTGTATGTGTGGTGCAAACTTAAATTTCAAGGTGACCTACCTAATTAAGGAAATACGATTAACAGGGAAGATGAACAAAATTATACTACAGACAGAAACAACTTGAAGACTCCACTGTTGGTTTAATAGAATATATTCCTGTTGTTCTCTGCGGCTTGCAAGATCCTATCCTGCAAACTACAAGCACTTCCATGTTAGAATGTGCATTTCGTTGGGGGAAAGCTCAGAAACTAGTTTAGACAATGGTTATGGGTGCTTCCCATATGAAGGATGCGTTTGCCTCAAGGACTTTCTCAGTTTAACAATGACTTATCCTCTCAGTGTCCACAGAGTGTGAGAGGTACACAGTGTTTATCAGTGAGCTTTATTCTCTTGTTAAAAATAAGAAAGTCAAAGGAAAGGAAAGGAAAGGAAAGGGAAGGGAAGGGAAGGGAAGGGAAGGGAAGGGAAGGGAAGGGAAGGGAAGGGAAGGGAAGGGAAGGGAAGGGAAGGGAAGGGAAGGGAAGGGAAGGGAAGGAAAGGAAAGGAAAGGAAAGGAAAGGAAAGGAAAGGAAAGGAAAGGGAAGGGAAGGGAAGGGAAGGAAAGGAAAGGAAAGGAAAGGAAAGGAAAGGAAAGGAAAAATAAAAGAAGTCTAATCTTGTCTGCTGGAGTTGCCATCACAACTACAAGCTCAAGCAAGCTCACTGACTGTAGACGCACACACACGTCAGGATTAATCTTGCAGGTTCTGTGCACATTCAGATGGGATTGAGGTATAGGTAAGCCTGCCTCCCTGCCTCCTTGTTCTTCCTCTTCTCCCTCTGTTTTCTCTTCTCCTTTACTTTCTTTCCTTGAAATGTTCAGAAGTGACTCTAATTCTGTTCAACCACTGTGGGGGAGAAAACCTAGTTTCGATTTTTTTCTTCCTTCATACTTAATATGAAAACACAATTTTCTTACGGTCGTTCCTGATTTACATTTCTGCTCCATTGGTGGGTTTCTCCCTTGGTGTTCAGCAACATCTCCCTCCTAATGACTATTTATAGCCTCCCAGGGTTTCTGTGGCCCTAAGTATCACCACGGAATTTATCAGAGTTCTTGCCTATTCTGATTGCCTAGGTGCACCTGCTGTGGGATTTATAGCCTTGAAAATAAGTACCAAACACCTAGTGGCTTCTGAACTTTTTTCTTTTTAAATAAGTCTTTCAGGCAGGTTGCTTTCCACCCTTCCCTCCTTAGGAGGCCTACAGTGGCTGTTTCTACATGATGTTGAATCATCCAGATGAAAAGTGAAAATTCTGTCAATCTCCTGTGCTCAGCTGTAGTTTAATGTAAGAGGCATTTGTATGGTAGCTGTGATGAAAAGAGGATTGGGAGAAGGAGAGAAGGAGCTGGATCTCTGCCTCTCACGTCCTCCCCATCTCTCATCCAGATTCACAGATTCCTTTTTCTCACCATTGTTACCTTGTGACCCAAAGAAACAGTATCTGCTTTTGACACCAAATATGGGGACTAAATTATTCTCTTCCTCATTTTTTCCTCCTCATCCTCTATCTCTTTGTAGTTATTGAACAAAAGCTAAATATTTGTTACATGCATTAACTATATTACTATTCACAGAAAATAGAAATCCTCTGTTAGAAAGATGTGCGATGCATTCTGCTGTCGCTTAAAAGCAACGAAAACATGAAAATTAAGGGCTTCTTAATGAAACTCGGTAGATAAATTATCCAGGTTGTGGTTGGTTGTTTCAACCATGATGAAAAAGCAGGAGGCTGATGCACACCCCACACTGGGCAAATCCAGTCTGTGTGGCTAATGTCGCAACTTGATGATTTCAGAGATTCCTGTGAGATAGCCTTGTTCTTCTATGTAGCCTCAGGAGCAATACCCCTGAGCACTGTTTCAGTGGTTTCAGGAGAGCTTAGTTTGCTATATCATTGGAATACATCTTCAAAGCAGTTGTCAGCCTGGTGTTTTTCTTAGGATTGAAGGCTGGTCTTTACCATATTTCCTGTTGAGCTCATGTGTACCTAGAATGAGATCTTTTATTATGACTTCAGTGTCAAGAATGCTTGACTTGGTAAAGCAGTGTGACTGAAAACTGGAGATTCCCTCCAATAACTCAGAACTTAGTGGGAGTCTTCTGTCACGTTGACATGGCTCAGCCTAGTCTCCTGCTCATCCTTGCTTAAGCCACCTGCTTATCCTAAGCAGTAAATATTGAAGTTCTTTCTGTTCCCATGGGATGCCTAGTCTCAAGGCACTATTGTACTTCTCTGGGAAAATCTTTGCCATCCTGGAGGAGACATATGTTTTCAGATCACACCATGCTAACTCAAGATCCAGACTGACACCAGGGGATGGAAAGGGCTTGTCAAAGCCTCATGGCTGGTAAAGGAATACACTAGAATGAGAGATGCTTGTCCTAACTCCTAGAGAATTTTTTTCCCACTGTCTCCTCTCTCCCTGGTTTAATATAGGCTCCGAAGTCTCTAATGCTTGGTGAGACTTCTTTCAATTTTCAGATCGGGATTATTTGGACATTTCGTTAATAGTCATAATCTAATCATGTTATGCTAACTCCGTCTACTGCCTCCGTTTTATTCTTTGGGGGCAGTCCTGAATAATTGCATCATCCATGCCCTTCATGTAAGTCCTTTGTTCATGCTTCTAGATAGAATGCTAGTGGGCTATTTTCCCACAAGTATCAGCTTCCACAGCAGCTGCATCGTCTTTTAAGAATCATCCTCAACACCATCACATAGTTTTACACGGAAGCATATTGTATCTAAGAGGGTATGGAGAATTGCATTTTCTCCACAGGTTTTGTAAAACACATGAGTATCAGCACCTGCCTAGCCAACCACTTGAGACAATGAAACCAGTGGGAAATGCCAGAAAAGTGGCTGGTTTGTGTATGTTTATTTTTATTACTTTGAGGCAGATTTTGTCCTGTACATTCATAAAAACATCCTACCCAAAGTTATCTGCCTGCTTTGTGGGCCAGACAAAGACCGCCAGATAATACCAGTGAGCAGAAAATCCTGTGCTTTGGACTCACCAGGAGAAATTTACAGTGATATCCAGTTATAGCAATATGTCTCCAGTTTCAGCAGTGTTTTGTGGCAGTTATAGCAATATTGCTGAAGTGATTTATTGCTATGGTTTAGTGAGTCCGATTGCAAACCTTTCCACCTTGGGTCTTGTCTCTTTTATCTGTGATACTTCCAAAATAGTTGAGAATCAGGAGTCAGCAATCCTCCCATGACTCCTTCTCAGAATTTGTACGGGCAGAGACATCAGGGACTTGTTGCACCCTGGTAGGTACTTTCATTCTTCGTTGTGTTTCTATGCAAAGAGAAAGCTATTGGGCATCCAGTCACATGCACAGGTGACAACAGAAGTTTGTCTCTCCAGGGACTAGGAGCAGCAAGGAGTAACACTCTGTCCCTTTCTTCGCTTCTCTTCAGGGACACTGGGTGGGTGTCAGGGAGAAATAAAGCTTGTTAGTATCTCCAATGACTGTGCGATGAGAGGAGAATCAGAACGCCAAACCACTGGTGGCTCTCTGCCTTATACTCAGAAAGGATACACAAGTACCAGTTTGTGAGCCTGCACCAGTGTCTTCTTTAATTTCCAACTCTCAGTCCAGTTCATTCCAGTTCATCAGGAAGGCTTCCCTCATCCAGTTCTGCAACCTCAGGTTCCCAAATGGCACCGAGTAACTGTCCTCAGTAGCAATAGTTAGAGCAGAAGCTTTATGCTTGCGGTGCATGCATTTGCTTCCTTTCTCTAGGAAGGTGTAAGCTTCATGAGGCCAGGAAAGAAAGAGTCTGTGACTCAGACTACCCTTGCATCCTTAGCCCCTGCAACAGTGCCTGGCACATGCTAGGCAGGTAGGTAGCTTGTGTTTGTTGGATGCTTCATGTAGGGCAGGTTATCACCAAAGAAACTGGAATAGAAACCTTGGTGCTAGGGCTATGTTGGCAATGTCACCATCAAGCCAATGTATGGACAATATAGAGAGGCATGACTCCAGGAAAAAATAGCATACTTTGGATTCAGGAATTTCTCTGCAGAACTGCTCAGACCCCCATGTAAATGAATTTTCAAGGAAATTGCTAATTAGAGTGCTTTGATTCGTATGGATGAGAACTGGGTGGCCAAAGTTGCATGTGTTTCTCTCAAATAACCACAGTAAAATGGAGCTAGCTCCTCCGGTGTTCTTTTGGAGCTCGTGGGACTCATCAGCAGAATGATTAGGCTGGTCAGGATCAGCCTACCACTCTTTGCCTCCATTTTATTCTCCATAGTCAGCAGGTGGGAGTGTTGGGGCAGTTTTAAATTATATTGAAGACAGATAACATGACACTTTGAACTTTCTGCTTTCTCCAGCAATTCGTTCTTTCTGCTGCTCTCCCCTTTCACGAAGCCTTTCTGCCAAACATATCATGCCTTCTTCTTGCAATGCCTGAGTCCTGCTGTCCTTGAAAGCATTCTTTGATCTTCCTTCTTTTTGTCAGCAATTCATTTTGGTAGAGTTGCTCAATGAATTACTGGTAACTGCTCTTATTACATTCTGAAATTATATCCCTGGGGATCCGCTGCAGCTTTCTTGTTTCAATGAATATTCAAGTACTTGTCCAAGAAGTCTCTTTCCCACTGCTGAGTAGTTTATTTTTCCCTATATAACTCACATCCAGTTATATATGTGTATAGACAAATAAATGTTCACATGTATGCACATATATCGTGATTTCCATGGAGAAGTTATCACTGGTATTGTTCACTCATTGACAGTCTAAATTCATATATGCACATTCCAATGCAGTCGGTAAACTATTAAAAAATGGTAATAACATCATCTTGGTTTGATAAGTATTTATTGTGACATGCACTTGTTCACTTGTCACTGGGCGCATTATGTTGATCAAACATAATGAATGTCTATACTGTTTATCACAAAATAGAAGTGATTGAAATTAACAATAACTTAAATCAATAAATAAAATATTATAAAAATAGGGGCTAGAAAGTGGTAATAGATGTGGTAAGCCAAGAGCTTTTAAGAACATTTTGTCTTTAGTGAGTGAAGACAGGTGCAGTGTATGTTGGGAACCAATGGACAGTCTGATGGAAACAATGTTCTACCTTAGCATCCCCTCTGTTCTGCTTGTCTGGGTAAGGCCTCCTGTGAACAAGGTTGTGGGTCCAGAGGGCCAGCATCTCAGTCCATTAATAAACAGGTCACATGCAGTTGCATATGCCTTCAAATACCAAGTGCTGATCTGTAAACAACATTTAGGGCATGTCCTCCTCTCTCCCCTGCTCACACTGAAATTCTGAAACAGATGTCTACGTGAGCTGAGGGGTGAATCATGGCTCTGGGCCCTAATTTGGGGGCTTAAATACTGGATATTGCATGTCTATCTTTTGATGGTCTGTTTCTGAGTCAACCCACATTTATGATGATGGGACAGAACAGACAAAACTCACCGTACAATTAGAGAAGACACACGATATCCTAATTTGCTTCTCTGATGCTGTAATGAAACACCAATCAAAAATTTCTAGAAGAAGAACTTTATTTGGCTTATACTTCTATAGTGCAGTTCATCATGGAGAAAAGTCAGGCATGACTTCAAACAGGAGCAGAGGCAGGAACTGTAGAAATAGGCTTTCTACTGTCTTCCTCCCTTTGACTTTCTCAACTACTCTTTTTATATAGCCCAATACCACACGCCCAGAGGTGGTACTTCTACAACAGGCTGGGATTTCCACATCAACCATTAATAATAATAATATAAAAAATCCTCCCATAGGCCAGTCTGATGGAGGCAATTCTTTTTGTTTTGCTGCATATTTTTTCTGTACAGTATATTCTCATCATGTTTCTCTGTTCTCTAATTCCGCCCCAGTCCTCCCAATGTCTCCCACCTACCGAGATCCACCGCCTGTCTTTATCTGTGTTTAGAAGACAAGTAAACAGAAAAATAAAAAAATAAAAAATAACGTAAAAAGAATCACAGACCACTAGACCACACATGCATGCACACACACACCCACCCCTACCCCCCCCACACATATACACACACACACAATTTTTAAAGAGAAAAACCCATAAAACACAAACTTATAAATCATTGCATATAACCAAAAGACAAATAAGACAAAAAATTTCCCAAAAAACAAAAAGTTCTACTAAACAAATGTCTACAAAAGTACTACTGAGTTAATTTCATGCTGGTTATCTATGGCTGGGCATGGAGAATTACGTGCGGTTAGTATGCCCAACGAGACTACTGGAAGAAGCAAATGTTTCTTTGTATGTAGCTGTCAGTTGCAGATAGCATCTTGGTTAGAGGTGGGAGCCTGTATCTACTTCCTCCTCTCAGCACTGGGACACTGTGTGTCTTGAATCTGTGTAGGACTTGTGTTTGCTACAATATTCTCTATGGCTTCACATGTGCTTCATTCCTGTTGTGTCTGGAAGACACTGATTTCTTAAAGTCTTGCATCTCTCCCATGGTTCTTACAATCATTCTGGTTCCCTTTTTGCACAGCTCTTAGGGCAAGGCTTTGATGAAGACATTCCATTTTGGACTGAGTATTCCAAGGTCTTTCACTCTCTGCATGCTGTACACTTCTGTGTCTCTGTAATTCATTACATTGATTGCAAGAGGAAGCTTCTCTAATGATTGCTAAATAGGGCTCTGATCTATCCTCACAAGTGATTTCTTGCTATGTTTCTTTAGCAGAATATTAGCATTCGTTTTCCTTAGGGACATGGACTATACAGTCTCAGCTTCTAGGCACGTGCCAGGCATGGGATCCATCTCATGGAGTGGGTCTTCAATCTAACCAAAGAGAGGTTGGTTGCTTCAAAATTTGTGGCACTATTGCAGTAGTGATCATGTAGGCAGATCACTCACCATTGTAGACAATAGGGTTGGTACCTTTCTCCTCTGGTAGCATTCAGAGTACCTCCAGCACCACAAACACTAGTGAGTAGAGGCTCTAGTTAGGATTCATCTCTACTTCTCCTGGTTCAATGAAATATGTAAGCATTATCTTCTGCCATAGGACCTAACCATCAGTTTGCATAGAGCAATCAAAAACCTTGGTAAATAGCCTGAGATGTTAGGAGGTTTCCATGGGACCCCTTTAGCCAATGACTCAATGAGAAGTAAGAAATGAATGAACAGAAATGAACAGAAATGAATGTGGATATATACCTGAGAGTCATAGCTGGATCTTGAGGCAGAACTATTACAAGCTTCCTGAGGGATTACAACACCGTTCCCATAATGGCTATAAACATTTGTGCTCCCACCAGCAATGAATGAGTGTTTCCCTTTACCCATATTTTCGCCAGCATGAGCTGTCATTTGTTTTATTGATCTTGACCATTCTGACTAAAGTACATTGAAATCCCAAAGTAGTTTTGATTTGCATTTCCCTGATGCCCAAGGATGCTCAGACAGTTGCAGTTTGCCTTTTGAGAACCTTCTTCTTAGTTCTGGATCCAGTCTTTTACTGGATTATTTTCTTGATGTCTAGTTTTTGTTTTGTTTTTTACTTATTTATATTTTCTAGATACTAACTCACTATTGGATGTGATATTAGTAAAGTTATTTTCTCATCATGTAGCCTGACACTTTGACAGAACCATGGTCCTTTGTGTTACAGAAGCCTTTCAGTTTCATGAGATCCCATTTATTAACCATTGGTCTTAGTGCCTGTGCTCTCAGTGCCCTGTTCAGAATGTTTTTGTTTTTTCCTATGCCAATAATTTCAAGACCATTTTCACTTTCTCTTCTATTAGGTTCAGGATACCTGGCCTTAAAAAATGAAATAAAATATCTTGGAATAACTAACCAACCAAGTGAAAGACTTGTATGATAAGATATTAAATAAAGAAAATGGAGAAGATATCAGAAAATAGATAGATTTTCAATGGTCATGGGTTAGGATTAACATAGTAAAAATGCTCAAACTGCCAAAAGCAATCTACAGATTCTAATGCCTTTATTATGCTGACATATATCCTCCTATTCCTAGTCTCTCCAGGAAGTTTGAAAGGATGTTTGATACAATCCTCATTAAAATCACAATACAATTTTCAGAGAAGTTGAATAACCAACTTTCAGCTTCATATGCAGACATAATAACCTAAAACAATCCTAAATAGTGGGAGAACTCCTGGAGCTATCACCATCTGGAATTTCAAGTTGAACTACAGAGTTTAGTATTAAGGGAGTATTTTATTGGCATAAAAACATTAACTGATCAATGGAATCAAATTGACCCAACATAAATTTACACACATATGAATACTTGATTTTTTAAAGTTACATATACACAATGGAAAAGAAAATGCACCTTTAACAAATGGTACTGGTCAAACTGGGTGGCTATTGTGAAAGGTATTGTTTCCCTGTTTTTTTCTCAGTCGGTTTACTATTTATTATTTATATATAGGAAGGCAACTGTTTTTTGTATGTAAATTTTGTATCCCACTACTTCGATTAAAGTATTTATCTTTTGTAAAAATTTCCTGGTAGAGTTTTTTAGTGACTTTTATGTACCAATTAATATCACCTATAAATAAAGATACTTTGACCTCTTCCTGTTCTAGATACCCTTTGGTCTCTTTAAGTTGTTTTATTTTTTTAGTTTAATCTTCAGGTGCTGTATTGTTATAGAGAGGATAGTTATGGAGAGGATGAAATCCATGTAGGCAGTGGTTTATTGTATAATGCCTTTATTATGCTGACATATATCCTCCTATTCCTAGTCTCTCCAGGAAGTTTGAAAGGATGTTTGATTTTGCCAAAGGCTTTTTAAAATTTTTTTTTGCATTTAATGAGGTGATCATGTAGCTTTCAGTTTATGTAGTGAGTTGCGTTTATGGATTTACATATGTTAAACCTTCTCTGAATCTCTGGAATGAAGCTTATTTGACTAGGATGAATAATCTTTTGATGTCTTCTTGGCTTATTATTGAGAATTTTTGCATCTATGTCTATAAGAAATATTGGTCAGTAATTTTCTTTCTTTGTTGGGTTTTTGTGTGGTATAGGTATCAGGGTAATTGTGGCATTATAAAAAAAATAATTAGGTAATTTCTTCAGTTTCTATTTTGCAGAACAATTTGAGGAGTATTGGCATTAATTCTTCTTTGGTTGTATGATGCCTTATAGAATTGGTCCTAGATTTGTTTGGTTTTGGGAGGGAGGGGACTTTTAATGACTGCTTCCATTTCATTAGGGGTTAGAAGTCTGTTTAAATTGTTTATCTGATCTTGATTAACTTTGGTAGATTGTATATATCAAGAAATCTACCTTTTTTTTTGTTTGTTTGTTTTGTTTTTTGTTTTTCAGTTTGGTAGAGTATAGATTTTTAAGATTACCCTTATGATTCTCCCTGGATTTCCTCAGTGCCTATTGTCATGTCCTCTTTTCATCTCTAATTTCATTAATTTGTATCTTCTCTGTTCATAATTTAGTTAATTCAATTGAAGACTTATGAAATATGACTGGTTTTCTCAGATAATCATTTATTCCTTGTATTTTTGTTGTTGTTTCTAGTTTATTGATTTCAATACCGAGTTTGATTATTACTTTCCTCTTAGTCTTTTTGAGTGTGATTTCTTCTTTCTGTCTTTCCTTTCTTCCTTCCTTTCTTTTTTCGTTTTTTCTTTCTTTCTTTTGTTCTAATTCTGTTGCTAATATGAGATCTATTCAACTTTTTTTTAATATAGGCATTTAGTATTGTGAACTTCAATTATGATATTCAACGATATGATATTCAAATACCTAATTCAATTCAAATATAATATGATGTTCAGTTAATGAGCATCACTTAAGTTCCTGGATGACTCTAGGTTGTGTCAAGTTACCAAAACAATTGTAACTTACCATTTTGTACTTCATTTCTAAGCATTCTGTCTTTAATAAGTCAGGGCAAGCACTTGTCTTCCTGAATATGAAGCATGGTCCCTGTCGAATCCAGAAAGCCTGAGTGTGTTTCCATTTTGTAACAGGGAATGCAAGATTCAGCAATGAATATATTAATTTGTAGATGATCTTCTGGCTTACATCTAAGCCAGTAAAAACTCCTAAAAACTTTACTGAAATGACAGTTTCCTGACTCTCCAAAAGTTACCCTTCCACTTGACTCTTTTATTTGACGTGGAATCACCAGCCTGAGGCTGCTCTCATGCCTTTATTTACATTACAGAAAATCAAAGTCCACCCCAGTTAGCTCAGTCTCCCAGTTTTCCTTACATGATCTACTAGATCATAGTGGGATGTGGCTTAAATAGAAGAACAAGCTTTAACACATGTACTATGCTGCCACCACATTGGCAAATGGCTTCCCCCCCATTCCTATTAAATATTTTATACGAGGTTATTTCAACTCCCAAGTGTGCTGATTGTAAGCACAGACCAGGTTACTGAAGAATGACCATTCAGTGGTTCTGAGGACCCAGCTGGACAGTGGAATCTAGTCAGCACTTCTTTAATGTCCGATATTTATTTAATGTTTGATATTTACTAACAAGAAAACTGCGATGACACTTTGAAACCTGAAATATTAATATCAACTGTATCTAATAATCCTCAAAATGCCAATGACAAGACAACAATTTATTGTCTAATAGAGGTTATTTAAATCTACAGATTTAGAAGGGTGTGAAGAAAAAAAAAAGAGAGGAAAAGGTTATAGACCAAAAGAAAGCTGGTAATATAAGGAAAGGTCACGACTGGAGGCATACTAACTACTTGAAATGCACTTTGAGTAAATATTGATAATGTTAATAATGACATTCAGCTTTTAGTGGAATGTGTTTAAATTAGGATGGTTTGTGAAAGAGGAATGGCTATATGCCTGTTCTAATAACAACTGAAGGTAAGATTATGATGAGTGCTATATGAATGTCTCCCAAATGACCTTAGAAATACTGTAAAGATATGCTAGAAGGGAGATAGGAAAAATGGTGTTGGTGGAAGAACTTTGGGGATTAAAAAAAATAAGTTAGATTTAGCTATATAATATTTTAATGAAGAATAGTAGTATATTTAATTGGTCGTGAAATAACAATTGCTCCACATTTTCTTGCATTTCCACAAACTATTATCTGCTTGACACAGATGTAGCTCACCTTGTGTAGTGATGAAGAGACCAGTTCTAGTGTTTCAGAATTGATTTCAAGAGTAAAAGAAGGTTAATGAATACGACAGAGGACAGAGTCACATCAAACTGAAATAACCCCCAGCTTGGAAGTCTTTAACCAGGCACAGGGATGTTGGCACATTTTGTACATTTATTAACCTTTAGTGAGGCTTTTCCTGATGTAGATAGTCTTCATCAGAGTGAAATGGACAAAGGCATGAATGCCTAAGACAGGTTTTTCATTTAGAAAAAGAAACACAAATAAACCAGCAAAGAAACTTTGCCAACAAAGTTCTAGAGTTTGCTAGTTACAAGCCCACATGTGTACAGTGGCTGAGTACAGACTACAGACTCAAACTGTCTGGCTTCAGAGACCTGCTTTTGTACTTACTGGGTTGGCCAGGGATATGTTTTTAACTTGGCCTCAGTTTTCTTATCTGTGAAACACAATTGATTAGAGTAACCAACAAAATCTTTCCTGTTCAATGTTTTGATCTATCTATCTATCTATCTATCTATCTATCTATCTATCTATCTATCTATCTATCTATCTATCTATCTATCTATCTATCATCTAATACTTCAATTTATTTTTAATGTTTTTAATTGAAATAAAATTATATTACTTCCATTTACTTGTCTTCCTTTCACCTACTTCAAGATAACATATCTCCAACCCCTCTCAGGCTACCTCCACCCTCAAGTCAATAGCCTCTTTTTTGATTATATTTGTTACATACATATGTTTGTGTGTAGCTGTTTGTATTCTAATTGGGTCTCCTAAAACTGTTCCCATGAGAGGGTCTGCACGTAGCACCTGGGAACCTGCCCCCAGTTAATTCTGCTTGGTAAATAAAGATGCCAGCAGCCAATAGCTGGAGAGGAGAGACAGAGGCAGGATTTAGGTTTCCCAGGCTGGGGACCAGGAGGAAGGAAGGGAGGAGAGATGCCATGCCTAAGGAATATGCAGAACAGAGAAGCAGAGCTACCATACAAAGGGTGCATGTGCACACACACACACACACACACACACACACACACACACACACACACACACACACAATCTGATGAGTGTATTTGTTTGTTTGTTGTGTTTGGTTTCAAGACTGATCATTCTGTATAGGGCCACTCATTTTTGGAACAAGGCAATTCTACTTTGCCTATACTTCTTTGCCTAGGGATGGGACCCCACAAAGTTTTCCTTGTACCATGTCAACATGTTGTTGATACTTCTATTTTTGCAGCTTTTCTTTTTAAAGGAGGGACTGTTCTACAGCAGAGCAGACTTTTGGTATCAGACTTCTGATATTCTGGATCTCACAAGCTTTCTGTTTCCTCTTTTTTGATGTTCTCTGAGACAAAGATGCAGGGAATATGTAAGTGTATCTGTTGTGGCTGACGTCCCACAGTGATCTATGCACTGTATGCAGTTGTGTTTTTCTGTGATAATGTCCATTTGCTGTAAGGGGAGGGGCTGCTTTGATGAGGTGTGGTAGCTACAGTTATCTGTGGGTTTAAGGATTAGACTTAGACCATAGTAAGGGTCTTTACTGGTCTAGCAAAGTGCAATAGCAGAATGTTTGGAAGACTCATGACTTCACTAGTTCCAGGAAGCTGGCTATATTGTCAGTACCAGTCATGATTTACCTCCTGTGGAGTGAGACTTAACTCCAGTTAGACTGTTGTTTACCGTTGACATGTGAGTGTCAATAATTACACCTTTATGTATATCTTACCATGCTGGTCATTTTCATCGTTTATAGATGCTGCAGCTGGCTAAGACTGTTTAATTTCATCCCTCCTTTGGCTGCTTGCATAGATTTTTTTTTTATCTCTAGAACCATGAAAGCTTAGACTGTAGAAAAGGGCCTTTCAGTCCAGAAGCAACTTGAGTCCTCTGAGCTTTGTGTCCTAAATGTGTGGTGTCCTTAGCAGTACGGGCCCAATGTCAACCCATGAAATGCAATCAAAAGCTACAATGATAATCTACGTTGTTTTGGGAGTCACTTGGATTGCCCCTAGTGAAGGTTTTTGGATAAACACTTTTCAGGTACCATATATTAATATTACACATTGAAGTACATCTTTAATAATTATCTACCAATTGTTATTATAAATACTTGGTACATGGTAGAACATTAAGTGTAAACCTGTGTGCAGACATAGACTCATATATTGGATGGCTATATTGCATCATGTCCCCTTGTACCATCTCCTGTGTGATCTCCTATCTGTATTATAATGAGCAAGACAATACAGGTAGATGTTTTTAGTTTGCAGTAAAAATGTAAGTAGTAGAATAAGCTCACCAATTTTTGCATGCTTTAGTTCTCAGACTATAGGCTACAAATTCCCGGTGATTTCTAAATTACTAAGGAAAACTCAGTTTTCCTAGGAAATGTAGGAAGTGAGAGGGGCCGATGTTACCTTCACTTTAACCATTGCCATTGGTTTAGCTTCTCTGTGTTGGGGAGAAAACAGAATGAAGCGAAATAAAAAGGACAAGAAAACGACAAATGAAGAGTTCAGGAAACTCTGTACTTAGTAAGGTGTGAGCCATAGGGTCCTTTTGTCCTCATAAAAATGAACCAAGCAGCAAATAAGCAAGCATAAACAAATGGCTAAACCAGTCGCTTAGTAGTTCAAGGGAAATGTTGCTGTCAGGTACATAGACTAGGAATCAGGCAGGTAACCGCTTTAATCTACTTAGGAGTGTTTACTAATAGTGAGTGATAAAGCCTTTCACTATTCCTTAATGGATAGCTGTATTTAAATGGTGCAGTCATTTTTAGAAATTCCCTTGTGATAGCGTAATACAGCCTCAGGCCCCAGTTAAAAGGACAATGGTCTAGTCTGTTAGAACAGTCTTTAGTGTTTCCATAGCAAACCACTTTGGGTTCCAATTTTTGGTGATACAGTGGAAAGAAAAAAAAAAAGGACAATTTCAGAAACTAAGATTTTATTAAAAGAGTTATGTATTATTAATGCATATCTGCAGCACATACACATGGAAAGAGTTTTATGATAGATATTAAACTGGCCTGTCCAAAACAGATAAAAATGACACTTATCTTTGGTTACTATCTTAAGAAAGTTGGTGCACAGTAAATTTTAAATAAATGAGTTCAGACCGTGGATTAAAAAAGAATGCTTGTATTATTCTTTCTCATATTCTTTTCTTTATTTGTTGTAGAGTTTTCATATTACTTTCAATAAAGTATTAAGTAATTTGCCTAGACTAAGCATAAATTATGACCAGGATTTTAAATATATATATATTGAGTCTGAGTCTGGCTCTATGGCTAAAGTTGAATAAACTTTAAAAAAAGATTAACTTCTAACATTTATAAAAGCAATGACTTTCATTTTGAAATTTGTTTATGTGATTTATAGTAATCCAGCTAAACTTGATCTTATAGTTCCTCCTAATGATATATACTGGACTGAAATAAAATTTTGCTGGCCATATTTGGAAGAATTTTTGCATATAAATTTTAGGAAAGATCAAAAATAATAAATCTATCTTTCAGTTGAAAATAAAGAGTACAGTGCACAGTAATTTTTAAATAAATGAGTGCAGTCCTGGATTAGAATTTCTAAAGGCATCATTTGTCTTAGCTCTTTCTCTTCAGGTTCCAACACAGTATCTTGCTGTTTTATCTGAGAAATCAATGTAAGCCAATATGCTAATCACTGACTATTTATTTTTCTTCTGGGCTGTTTGCTTTGTTTCAGGCCTTCAGTAATGGTGTAGGAGCTGGAAGAGGGTAGTTGTCAAATCCAAACCTATCTTGAACACGTCTTTTTGCCTCAAGTTTTCCAATTGTAAACCAGAAGTAGTCATATGACTGACAAATGAGATTAGCCATGTAGAACCCATAACTACATTATCATGGAAGGCGTGTGCACTGTAGAGATGCAGAAGTTTGGGAGTTTAGAAATGTTTGGGAGGAGTGGAACACTTTCAGACCATACAAACCATGCCTCCCAGGAGTTTCCCTGGTAGCCTACAGTTAATACTGGCCTTAGGAATGCTGTATTGAATGGGCTCTCACCTGATTTCCACCGTGATTACACTGGAGATGAAAGAGTCTGACATCCATCCATGAACACTCATTTAATACTTAATGTGTGCCAAGCATCTTTCAAGGTACTGACTAGAGACACAGAAATGAATATGGAACAGAGAGTGTGCGGTTCAGTGTGTTGGTGCCTTGGGATCTTTTTCCTCTTCCTGCTTAAGCAGCTTTTGTTACTGGGAGAGTTCCCTGGCAGTTTACTTGGCATATTTTTGTGCTTTCTTCATGGCTGACTTTACCTTGAGAAAATGGAGATGCCATTTCCCAATGTGTTCATCTTCCCAATGTGTTCAAAGCCTGTTCTGGTCCTTTCCTCTTTGTTGCTATGGCACCATCCTTCCTCTCCAGCAGAGACCCTCCCCACCCCCACTCCGCCCCTGCCATGACAGCTGAATTTACCATGTTCATTCTGATGAATAATGGGCCTGGTCACCCCTCAGTGCCTTCCTGATTTACTCACAGGTCTCTGGGGGCAGATGGGTGGGGGTGGGGCAACACCAGCAAATAAATCTCTTGCTTGACTTACCATGGGGTCCTCTGTCTCCTACTGAATTCTTTTTGGTGCTGTTTCTTGACTCCTTAGCTGGAATGCCTCAGCTCAGCCAATCTGGATGTCAAAGCCCAAATACTTCCAATGCCCTAGATGCATGTCTGTCTATGCCAGCCAGAAATCTAGAGGCTTTGATGTGCTTTAACTGAACCACTACCCTATGAATCTTCCTACTCAACATCAGTGTGCCCTTGATTTCTGATTTTTTTTTATTAACCTTCAAAAATAGGTTCAGTGCACATGTGGGCTGCCCATTTGCTCCACCTTATGCTCAAAGAGCCAACTGTGTCTCTATTAATGCAACCAGTATGCTTGGCTAAGCTTTCTTGGCTCCTTAGAAAGCACAGGGACACAGTTGTTACCCTGGGCTACAACCTTGTACATGTACACGTACACACACACACATATCTTTGGATTGTGTGGTGGTTTGAGTAAGTTTATATACTTAGATGCTTGGTCGTTAGGGAGTGGCACTATTAGAAGATGTGTCTTTATTGGGATAGGTGTGGCCTTGTTGGAAGAAATATGTCAGTAGAGATGGGCTTTGGGATTTCAAATGTTCAAGCCAGGCCCAGTCTCTGTCTCTGTCTGTGTCTCTGTCTGTGTCTATGTCTCTGTCTCTGTCTCTGTCTCTGTCTCTGTCTCTGTCTCTGTCTCTGTCTCCGGCTCCTTCCCCCCACCCCCCTTACTTGCTTGCTGCCTGCTGTTCCAGCTGCAGAACTCTCAGCTCCTTTCTCACTACCATCTTGGCCTTCACATTGCCATGCTTTCTGCCAGGGTGATAATGGACTAAACTTCTGAACTGTATGCCAGCTCCAATTAAATGTTTTCCTTTCCCAGACTTGTTATGATCATGGTGTCTCATCACAACAATAGAACATTGACTAAGCCAGGTTATATATGAAATAGCAGAAACCTGAGTCACTGTGCACACTGACAAATGGCTCTCCTTTTTCCTGATGACATCTATTTCTGTGAATTTCTGTTGGTGCCCAAGCCTGACTGTTTCTGGTAAACCTTTTCCAGGCATTTGTTTTGTCTTATTGCGTCAGAAAGGAAGACTGCTGAGAAAATTAGAGATGCTGCAAAGAAATCACATTAGGTGACCTGCTGGCTTTGGTCTATTCTGTACACTGTCCCACACCCTTTGTAAAGGATTCTATAGTAACTTTTGCCTTTTAGTGCACTAACAAAAAACAAAAACAAAAACAAACAAAAAAAAAACCCCAAAATAACCTTCCATCAAATTATGTTTCCAATCGCTTTAGACATCCAAGCTTCTGCAGATCCACTGTTTCTATTTAACATTTCCTGGTGTGCGCCGTTTGTAAACAGGGCATCTGAAATTTCGACCTAGTGTACAGGGAGTGTTGACAACATGGAGAAGGAGGAGGAAGAGTTCTACCAAAATTTTTGGTAGCCCAATACCAGCTTCACACTTCCTACTCACCCTTGTGGGTGACCGCAAGGCGCTGACTTCCATTCGTTTCTCCCACTCTACCCAGAAGCCCCTGTTAGCACTGACTACAGACTGGCTATTATCCAAACTCTGAGTGAATCACAGCTGACAGTGCTGCTATTTCTAAGCCCCGGAATCGCTCTTTGAACAAAACGCAAGTGCTGTGTCTTTTCAACCTGTTCTTCAACAGTGGAAGCAGCAGGATTCCAGCACTGTATAATAACTGTCAGAAACAATTTCTGCTCTGTAAGTGAGGTGAAGCAAAATGTCAAAATATTTGAATACATTTCATTGAGGATATCTTCTTTTAAATTAGTGAAGGCTGGAGAAGACGAATCCCATTCTTTCATATAATAAATATGCATGGAACTGTGGAGCCACGTGCATTCTAATAACGCTGAGTCCTGGTGTGTTAATGCGTTATAGGTCCACAACAATAAAACACAATAATTACTAGTTAAAGCGATGCCAGGGTTGGCCTTTTACCAACATCCCCGAACATATAATTCATAATAAATTTAGGAAGGCTGAAGTTGGCCTGTTAATTAACCTATTTTATGCAATGACTAGGGTGGAAGAAGCAATCACATCACTCGGAGAGGCACCCTCCCAAATATGCACAGCTCATTACTGCCTGGACTCTGCTTGTTTTGGATCCATGAGCCTCAAAGGACCCAGAATCCTTGTTTGTGTTAAATAGATGAGAAAGTTTGGGGAGAATGGTAAAGTGATATTGGATTACACAACTATCAGAGATTTGAAAAATCACAACAAAGTATAGCCATTGACTCCTAGGGTTAAGGGTTTCTTCTTCAAGCCAACAGCTTAGGCATGGGTGAAAGGGATGCAGAGAGAGACAGGAGACTTGGTCAGCATGGTAGACTGTGCATATTGACACCTCCTTCTTTTTTTGCATTAAGTTCATTAAAATGAGTGAAAGGATGCCGACAAGACACAGAGGTGATAGCAAGAAAGAATACCAGAGAGATCCTAGACTGTCCAAAGAAGAAGAGATAGAATTATGAGAGCAGAGGGTACCACAAAAACACAAACCAAGAAGAAATTTCCTCTGAACTTATATTTTTCTGGATTTACTATTACTACCCAGTGAACTGATAGGAAGAATAGACAGAAACCATGGAGCAATAATCAGGAGAAAGCATATTTTCTTTTTCCTTTTTCTTTTTTTCTTCTTTTGGTTTTTTGAGACAGGGTTTCTCTGAATAGTCCTGGCTGTCCTGGAACTCACTCTGTAGACCAGGCTGGCCTCAAACTCAGAAATCTACCTGCCTCTGCCTCCCAAGTGCTGGGATTACAGGCGTGCACCACCACTGCTTGGCATATTTTCAAATAATGTTATTGACAGTGGATCCAGCGCAATGATATAGCACTTGCTATATGCACAAGGCTCTGGGCATTGAAGTACTGGAGGAAGGTACCCAAATAATGTTTGAAAATGTGTAGACTTGGTCTCTCCAAGTTCTGTCATACTGAACATAATTGGTTAAGGTAATACCCACAGGCTAAAAGTGAATAACTGACCTAGTCAGGAAAGTGAATATAATGCCCAGCAGGTGCCCTAAGGTTGATACCAACTAAACAAAAGTTAAATTTCATAGCCAATGTTCAATAAGCAGAAATACACCCATACTTTAATGTACTTATTGTGCTATAGGGTTAGAGAAAGTGGAGGAGGCAAGGTGAGTGGAGGCTCGCTGTTCTCATCTAAGCAGCAGAAATGAAAAACAGAGAGAGCATGTTTTAGTTTGCTTTCTATTACTATTTTAAAGTACCATGACCAAAACTAACCTGGGGGTTGGTAATCTGGCTTACTTTGTCTCATCACATGCCATTACTGGGAAAAGTCAGGGTAGCAACTACAGTGGGAACCCCGAGGCAGGAACCGAAGCAGAGCCCAAACAAGAGTGGCGCTTAATGATTGGCTCAGACTCTGTTCATCCACCTTTCTTATACCTTGCAGGACTGCTTGCCCAGGGATGGCGCCATCCACAATGGGCCGGGCCCTGCAGCACATTACTGCAACATCATTACTGAATACAGGATAACAAGTCGAATGGAGCAGTTTCCCGGTTGAGGGTCCCTCTTCCCAGATGACCCTAGCTTGTGTCAAGCAGACAAAAACCTAACGAGCATAGGTCCAGAGGCCATCTTGGTTCTGTTTGTTAGTTAACCTAGCACACCATTCATAAATGAATGAACAACTAGGAAATACCAAGACAAGAAGAGAATAAAGTCAGGAAAAAGGAACCAACAGAACAAGCAGAAGCTGACAATAAGGGTAGTTCACAGAACTGAACGAATGTTAAACTCATCTTCATTGGGATCTTTTATTTTTATTGTCTTCATTGTATTTACATAATTTCTAAACAGAATGCCGATTATAATGTGTGAGAGAATTTCTTCATCTCAACACAGTTACTTCATCTTGAAAATAACTATATCTATCTAGCAACTACATATTTTTTATTGGATATTTTATTTATTTACATTTCAAATGCTATCCCCTTTCCTGGTTTCCCCTCTGGAAACCCCCTAGCCCATCTTCCCTCCCTCTGCTTCTATGAGGGTGCTCTCCCTTCCCACGACTCCTGCCTCCCCATCTTGGCATTCCCCTACACTAGGGCATCGAGCCTTCCCAAGAGCAACGGCATCTCCTCCCATTGATGGCAGACGAGGCTCTGCTACATGTGTGGCTGGAGCCACTCTGGTTGGTGGTTTAGTCCCTGGGAGCTCTGGGACGTTTGGTTGGTTGATATTGTTGTTCTTCCTATGGGTTTTAAATCCCTTCAGCTCCTTCAGTCCTTTCTGTAATTCCTCCATTGGGGATCCTGTGCTCAGTCCAATGGTTGGCTGCGAGCATCCACATCTGTATTTGTCAGGCCCTGGCAGAGCCTCTCAGGAGACAGCTATATCAGGCTCCTGTTAGCAAGAACTTCTTGGCATCCACAATAGTGTTTGGTTTGGTGTATGCATATGGGATAGATCCCCAGGTGGGGTAGTCTCTGGATGGCCTTTCCTTCAGTCTCTGTTCCACACTTTGTCTTTGTATTTCCTTTCTTGAATAGTTTGTTCCCCCTTCTAATAAGCAACAGGCATACAGCTGTAAGAAAGCCATCATCAGAAAGTATGGGATTCTCAAAGATTCAAATTTCATCTATGAAATAAAGAAATAAGGGCTAAATATAAAACAAAGAGATGAAGACAGATCACCAATCTGGTAAGTAGAGTGAGACTATCTAAGAACATAAAAGGGCAAGGCTAGAAAATTCACATGCGAGGTATATGGGGTTCTTTACCTAAGGTCTAACATCCACTCAGTTGGCTTTTCAATAGTAGAGTCAAGGAGAAGACAAAACTGGGGAAATGCCTCCGAAGAACAAAGCTTCAGGTTGCTAGTCAGTTCAACAGTGAGGACAAAGACTGCAGAAGGGTCCACTAACATGTCCTAATGGTGTTTGTTCAGATGCAATAATGAAATCCAAACTTTAAATGTTTAAAAGCTAAGCAGCGTGTACTAGAAAAACACATACATTCACCATTGTTAGTTCAACAATCTTGGGTGAATACGACAAAAAAACTAATCTGCACACATATATCCGGGAACATAGATTGTAAATACGGGAAAGAAAATCTAAACAATAATGTAATATGAATATGTGTTTGTTAGACAAGCATGTAAAAGTTTGAGAGTAGACAGAAGGCAACCTCAAACTGTCCTAGGAATATAAAATGGAAAAACTTTTCAGAGAGAGAGACCTTAGTATGTTTATCTAACCTTAAGATGCAGAGACTTTGAGAAGGAAAATACCTTTCAAGGTGTCTATTGCAGTCAGAGGTCTTCATCTGAGTGTGGAAGATATTCACCACCATGTTACTTATAATAGTTAAAGAAGAGGCAGCATCAACAGACTTATATATTTGTATACACACATTTGTATACAACTAATATTAAAAGAAAAGAGGCTATTAAGAGTGTGTTCATGGGAGAGGTATGAGGAAGGGTAACTGGGAGGGGCTGGAGGAAGGAAAGAGATAAAGAAAAATTATGTAATTCTGTTTTAATTTTAAAATGTACACAAAGAGGAGAAGGTGGGAGAGCAACTCAATATGAAAAAATAGAGAAATGGGTAGTAAGATAGATGATTATTAAGGCTGAGAAACAAGATGTGCTGGGTATTTTTATGTCAACTTGACACAAGCGAGAGTCATCATAGAGGAAGAAACTTCAATTGAGAAAATGTCTCTATAAGATAGGGCTGTAGGCATTTTCTTAATTAGTGATTAATGTATGTGTGTGTGTGGGGGGGGGCACCCATTGTGGATAGTGTCATCCCAGACTGATGATTCTAGATTCTATAAGAAAGCAGGGTGATATTAGTTTGACATGTTCTTGGTACTTCTAGCAATGGGAGAGGAGGTGTGTCTGACTCTTGTCTTTTCTTGGAACCCTTTTCCTCCTACTAGGTTGTGTCACACAGCCTTGATGTGAGGGTTTGTGGCTAGTCTTATTGTATCTTGTTATGTTGAATTTGGTGGATATTTCTGGGAGGTCTGTTCTTTTCTAAAAGGAAAGGGAAGAAGAGTAGATCTGGGGGAGAGGGGAGGTGAGTTTGCATTCTAGCACATTCCCTAGGAAATTCTCTTGGCCTCAAGGATTTGGGAAGACTGTTATCATCTTCGTTGCCAGCTGATGGGGCAACGAGAGGCACACTTCTTATAAGACTGAAGCATTTGTGGGTGTGTGTCGTTTGGGCTGTATGTTATTTAGGTGGCTTTGTTCTCAGACCAAGAGAGGCCAAAAGTAAGTGAGGATGGCCAGAGGAAGAAGTGGAAGGCAAGAAGGCCAGCTGTGCCCCAGTGACTTTGGACTTCATTTGAAACATGGCTGTTCCTGTAGAGCGAAGCACTTCCCTTCAAGGCACCCACTTTTCTCATTTTATTTTAGTTTAAATGCTTACTGATGCCTTAATCCCCACAAAGGGGTTAGAATTGGCTCTTGGACAGGGGAACGAAAGGAATCTGAGACATTACAGTACTTTGCAGCCCTCTGAAGTGCAACTCTACTCAACAATATCTTATTCATTTGCATTTAGTTTCTCTCATTAGGGACAAATTTAATTTAAATTTTAATTCATTAAATAATTTAAATAATTTAATTTAAATTCATTGATTAAAAGAATTTTTTTCCCTTTCCTTAGGGGAATGGTAATGAAAGGAAAGGTTGAGAAACATCCAACAAAATCTGACTGAGGCATAGACAGTTTCCTCAAATGTGTACAGAGCAAAACAACACAGAATATAGAGAAAGAAGCAACACAATTCTCAGTGTCTCTGAGGAAAGACAAATTCTGAGGACAAAGTCCATTGTTAGAACAGCATGAAGGAATCTACATTTTTACCACCCCCTAAAAGAGAAAGAGGACTTAGAATTGGCTCCTGTTTAATAATCAATGAGGTACCCCATAGGCACGTTACCCTCACAAAGATCTCCCTTTTTTTGTTTTGTGCACCAAATATAGCAAACACAGCTTATATGACAAGTGAGATTTGAGCCAATAACATCTATGTTTTGTAGCTTTGGTGAGGGCTAGGAAGATAATATATTTACTCTAAAGATTGATAATGATGTAGATAATGATATTTCTTCCTATAATTCCACCAGTTTTTGTACTCTAATCTCTTCGCAATTCTGAAAAACAGCAAAAAGAAGCTATATTCAGTACAGAGGTTTCTTTAAGGTACCTGTTGACCTTAGCTACCATGTTAGGCTTATTATAAAAGCAAACCAAATATATATTACCTGTGAAAAAGACAAACAAAAACAAAAACAAAACAAAAACAAAGCATCCAAAGAGTTGAAAATTTCCCTTCGTTCATTACAGAAGTACCCGCAGAAACATCTGAATTGGAAAGCAGAGCAGGTAAAGGGCCATGATTCTGCCTCATTAAAAGCCTCCACCAATTGGAAGACTTTGGGTCTATCTGCTTTTGTACAGTCTTAATCATATTATTGTTGCAACGGTTACCCTCTTACTCATTTCAATAGCAACAGAATTTCTTTGATGTTGTAATTGAGACTCTTTTAGGATCTTCACACATGTCGAAGTAATTTTAATCCAAAAGTATTGTGGCCTCTTGCTAATTAGTTAAGTGGGTCCTTTCTTTCCCACTCACCTATTGTAAACAGTCTTGGGTTCTGAAAAAAGGTAAGTGATCTTTCAAACTGCCTCCTTCAGTCCTTTTGAAATGATCTAAAACCACTTATCTAAAAGAAACCTGGAATATGGAATATTTTTACTTTTGTAGGACACACTAATCATGAGTGGATTGCTCAATTTGTTTATCTTATTTATCCAAAATAAAAATACATGACTCCATTTTCTTTAAGACTATTGTATCACATGGCAGAATACAAGTCTTGTGTGGGTAACGTAAATGTCACAAATATTTATGAATAAGTAAATAAATAAACAAGAAATATTGTTTTCTTAAGGTAAAAACATGTGGTTAAGAGGGAAACTAAGATGGAGTCAGACAACTGATTATAATGGACTCTACCTTAAATGTAGCACAAGGAACTAGAGATCATAATGACTCCATTCATCTGAGGACCAAAGTAGTTCATGTTCTAGCCAGGAAAGAAGCAGAGACTAGAGTGGGGTATATTATAATATATATTACCTACATATTGTAGTTTGTTTTGAAGCAATGATTGCAATTGATAATACATGCAGTCGTTTATGTTACCTTAATCTGCTTCTTTCACTGTTAAAGGGATATGAATAGGAGTGCTTCAAAAATTACCTGTTGGCAGTGGGCTTTGTGATTGACAGCATCCTTATACAAAATATTATGAGCATACAGATTGTGAAGGGTTTACCCAGTGCACTAGCATTAGAAAGGAGAGTGTCAGCATTCATGGCCTGTCTAAGCTCATTCTTTTTTTTTTTTTTTGTCTGAGACAGGGTTTCTCTGTGTAGCCCTGGCTGTCCTGGAACTCACTTTGTAGACCAGGCTGGCCTTGAATGCAGAAATCCGCCTGCCTCTGCCTCCTGAGTGCTGGGATTAAAGGCGTGTGCCACCACGCCCGGTTTCTAAACTCATTCTTACCAAAGCTTGTAATTGGGAAAAACACCTATACACAAGTAGAGAAGACACAGCAACAATTTGAGAATCAAGGTATCAGTATCATTCCTTGGATGTCTGCTGTTATCATTAGAGTCACTTACCAGACTGTAAGACATTGCTTTCTAATCAGGCTTTCCTAAACTATGATGTCCTGCACCAACAAGCTGGTATAGATGCTGAAGATATCATGATGGCAGGAGCTGCAGAGTGACTAGGATTTGTTGATAGCAAGAAATGTGCTTATGTATATAATTACTGATGAAGAGGGTAGGATACAAATGTATCTGTTAGCAAGAAGAAATGTCCATGTTAGGATATTGTGTTAAAAGTAGGCACTGGAAGGAGATTTGTGCTCCTTTTGGTTGTGTGCTATATTTACCAGGAATCTCACAGATTGAATATGGACAAATTCTATGACTGCCAACCACTGCCTTTGGGATGTCAACTGTATTATCAGAGTACTTTAGCTTTTGTCAAGTGTGTGAAGTCAATATCTTAGGGAGGTTGCCTTTCTATCAGAATTGGAACTGTTGGTTTTTCAATATAGATGAGAGATTCACAACTGCAAGTATCTGGCTGTTGAAGAATGAAAAATGGTATTGAAATTTTCTGCAGTTAGTGAGAACATCAACTGGGAACAATAACAGCAGGAGGGTATGGCCAGAAAAGAATTCCTGTGAAGGTTGACTGAGTGAGAAACTGGAAGAGCTGGTTCCATCATGGAGCAGGAAGAACAGAGGTCAAGTAAGGAGTCAGTGAGGGAATAGACTGATATACTCCTTACCCCTTGGCAGCAGTAGCTCTGGTGATGGAGCAGGGCCATCATGGGTCTGGCCACCAAATGCCTCTCCCTTTGAAGAACTAAAGCTGCACAAAGGGCCAAGACATGCAGGGGTCAAGGGAGACACTGAGATTGAAACAAGGTCATATTCTACAGAGGATCTTCAAGTAAATATTGATGACAATTTAGGGAATCTGAGGAGATGGCTGAGCTGGACGATTAGGGGAATCCTGAGTCTGGTGTGCCAGGTCCAATAGTGAAGATAAAGAATCAGACAGTTAACCTATCCCAGAGGCCACTCACTGGTCCAGCATAAGACAGACCACTGTCTGCAGTTGTTGAGGAAAAAGATGGCTGATGTGACATGATGGGTGGCTGTTTTCACATCTCAAGAATACAAACGATCTCTTAAATGTGGACAGCTTATTACTGGGAGCACTAATGCTTACCAAAGACCAACTTCTTGGTTTACGGAATAATCAGAGTGAAATTCTAACCTCTTCAGGAAACTTCAACTGTTTGGCCTCCTGGGAGAACTTGTTACCAGAAACTAATGACCTGGCAGTAGGCCAAGACTTCCTGAATAGGGAAGCTGTGAACATAATGGCCTTAAATTTATGAGATTGTGCACCTGGCATTCTCCAACCCTGACCGTAGGCATTCATGGGAGAATGAGTCAATGAAGGTCCAGTTGGCAAGCTAGACAAAGCTGTGTCTTACTCCACTTGAATATCACCACCAACTACTTAAGCACATCAATTCAAACTGAACCTTATATTTTTCTACAAGTTGGAATTTTTAAATATTTTTTTTGATTAGAAATTTTCTCCATTTACATTTCCAATGCTATCCCAAAAGTCCTCCATATCCTCTCTCCACACTCCCCTACCCACCCACTCCCACTTCTTGGCCCTGGTGTTCCCCAGTACTGAGGCATACAAAGTTTGCAAGACCAATGGGCCTCTCTTTCTAATGATGGCTGACAAGGCCATCTTTTGATACATATGCAGCTAGAGACAAGAGCTCTGGGGTACTGGTTAGTTCATAATGTTGTTCCACCTAGGGTTGCAGACCCCTTTAGCTCCTTGGGTACTTTCTCTAGCTCCTCCATTGGGGGCCCTGTGATCCATCCAATAGCTGACCGTGAGCATCCACTTCTGTGTTTGCTAGGACCCAGCTTAGCCTCACAAGAGACAGCTATATCAGGGTCCTTTCAGCAAAATCTTTCTAGTGTATGCAATGGTGTCAGCGTTTGGAGGCTGATTATGAGATGGATCCCCAGGTATGGCAGTCTCTAGATGGTCCATTCTTTCATCTAAGCTCCAAATTTTGTCTCTGTAACTCCTTCCATGTGTGTTTTGTTCCCAATTCTAAGAAGGGGCAATGTGTCCACACTTTGGTTTTCGTTCTTCTTGAGTTTCATGTGTTTTTCAAGTTGTATTTTGTATCTTGGGTATTCTAGGTTTCTGGGCTAATATCCACTAATCAGTGAGTACATATCATGTGAGTTCTTTTGTGATTGGGTTACCTCACTCAGGATGATGCCCTCCAGGTCCATCCATTTGCCTAGGAATTTCATAAATTCATTCTTTTTAATAGCTGAGTAGTACTCCATTGTGTAAATGTACCACATTGTCTATCCATTCCTCTGTTGAGGGACATCTGGGGTTCTTTCCAGCTTTTCGCTATTATAAATAAGGCTGCTATGAACATAGTGGAGCATGTGTCCTTCTTACCAGTTGGAACATCTTCTGGATAAATGCTTCTGTATAGAGACTTTTTTTGGTTGTGAGACTATTAATGACTGCTTCTATTTCTTTAGGAGATATAGTACTGTTTAGATCATTAACATGATCCTGATTTAACTTTGGTACCTGGTATCTGTCTAGAAATTTGTCCATTTCATCCATGTTTTCCAGTTTTCTTGAGTATTGCCTTTTGTAGAAGGATCTGATGGTGTTTTGGATTTCTTCAGGATCTGTTGTTGTGTTTCCCTTTTCATTTCTGATTTTGTTAATTAGGATGCTGTCCCCGTGCCCTCTAGTGAGTCTGGCTAAGGGTTTATCTATCTTGTTGATTTTCTCAAAGAACCAGCTCCCCATTTGGTTGATTCTTTGAATAGTTCTTCTTGTTTCTACTTGGTTGATTTCGCCCCTGAGTTTGATTATTTCCTGCCATCTACTCCTCTTGGGTGAATTTGCTTCCTTTTATTCTAGAGCTTTTAGGTGTGTTGTCAAGCTGCTAGTGTGTGCTCTATCTAGTTTCTTTTTGGAGGCACTCAGAGCTATGAGTTTTCCTCTTAGAAATGCTTTCATTGTGTCCCATAGGTTTGGGTATGTTGTGGCTTTATTTTTTAGTAAACTCTAAAAAGTCTTTAATTTCTTTCTTTATTCCTTCCTTGACCAAGGTATCATTAAAGAGTGTTGTACAATTTCCACGTGAATGTTGGCTCTCTATTATTTATGTTGTTATTGAAGATCAGCCTTAGTCCATGGTAAACTGTTAGGATGCATGGGACAATTTCAATACTTTTGTATCTGTTGAGGCCTGTTTTGTGACCAATTATATGGTCAATTTTGGAGAAGGTACCATGAGGTGCTGAGAAGAAGGTACATCCTTTTGTTTTAGGATAAAATGTTCTGTAGATATCTGTTAAATCCATTTGTTTCATAACTTCTGTTAGTTTCACTGTGTCCCTCTTTAGTTTCTGTTTCCACAATCTGTCCATTGATGAAAGTGGTATGTTGAAGTCTCCCACTATTATTGTGTGAGGTGCAATGTGTGCTTTGAGCTTTACTAAAGTTTCTTTAATGAATGTGGCTGCCCTTGCATTTGGAGCATAGATATTCAGAATTGAGAGTTCCTCTTGGAAGATTTTACCTTTGATGAGTATGAAGTGTCCCTCCTTGTCTTTTTTGACAACTTTGGGTTGGAAGTTGATTTTATTCGATATTAGAATGGCTACTCCAGCTTGTTTCTTCAGACCATTTGCTTGGAAATTGTTTTCCAGCCTTTCATTCTGAGGTAATGTCTGTCTTTTTCCCTGAGATGAGTTTCCTGAAAGCAGCAAAATGTTAGGTCCTGTTTGTGTTGCCAGTCTGTTAGTCTTATGTCTTTTTATTGGGGAATTGAGTCCATTAATATTAAGAGATATTAAGGAAAAGTAATTGTTGTTTACTATTTTTTTGTTGTTAGAGTTGGCATTCTGTTCTTGTGGCTGTCTTCTTTTTGGTTTGTTGAGGGATTACTTTCTTGCTTTTTCTAGGGTGTGATTTCTGTCCTTGTATCTGTTTTTTTCTGTTATTATCCTTTGAAGGGCTGGATTCATGGAAAGATAATGTGTGAATTTGGTTTTGTCGTGGAATACTTTGGTTTCTCCATCTATGCTAATTGAAAGTTTGGCTGGGTATAGTAGCCTGGGCTGGCATTTGTGTTCTCTTAGTGTCTGTATAACATCTGTTCAGGATCTTCTGGTGTTCATAGTCTCTGGTGAAAAGTCTGGTGTAATTTTGATAGGCCTGCCTTTATATGTTACTTTACCTTTTTCCCTTACTGCTTTTTAATATTTAATCTTTATTTAGTGCATTTATTTATTTGTTCTGATTATTATGTGTTGGAAGGAATTTCTTTTCTGGTCCAGTCTATTTGGAGTTCTGTAGGCTTCTTGTATGTTCATGGGCATCTCTTTCTTTAGGTTTGGGAAGTTTTCATCTATAATTTTTGAAGATATTTGCTGGCCCTTTAATTTGAAAATCTTCATTCTCATGTACTCCTATTAGCCAGAGGTTTGGTCTTCTCATTGTGTCCTGGATTTCCTGGATGTTTTGAGTTAGGATCTTTTTGCATTTTGCATTTTCTTTGATTGTTATGCCAATGTTCTCTATGGAATCTTCTGCACCTGAGGTTCTCTCTTCCATCTCTTGTATTCTGTTGCTGATGCTCGCATCTATGGTTCCAGATTTCTTTCCTAGGGTTTCTATCTCCAGCATTGTCTCACTTTACATTTTCTTTATTGTGTCTACTTCCCTTTTTTAGGTCTAGTATGGTTTTGTTCATTTCCATCACCTGTTTGGATGTGTTTTTCTGTTTTTCTTTAAGGACTTCTACCTGTTTGGTTGTGTTTTCCTGTTTTTCTTTAAGAACTTGTAACTCTTTAGCAATGTGCTCCTGTATATCTTTAAGTGAGTTATGAAAGTCCTTCTTGATGTCCTCTACCATCATCATGAGATATGCTTTTAAATCGGGGTCTAGCTTTTCAGATGTGTTGGGGTGCCCAGGACTGGGTGAGGTGAGAGTGATGCGTTCTGATGATGGTGAGTGGTCTTAGTTTCTGTTAGTAAGATTCTTAAGCTCGTCTTTTGCCATCTGGTAATCTCTGGAGTTAGTTGTTATAGTTGTCTCTGGTTAGAGCTTGCTCCTCTCGTGATTCTGTTAGCCTCTATCAGCCGACCTGGGAGACTAGATCTCTCCTGAGTTTCAGTGGTCAGAGCATTCTCTGTAGTCAAGTGCTCCTCTTGCAGGGAAGGTGCACAGATATCTGGTGTTCAGACCTGCCTCCTTGCAGAAAATGAAGGCCCCAAACCGGGCCTGTCTCAGAAGCTGTTAGCTTCTGTAGTCCATGCTCTCACCTGTGCAAACTAGTCTGAAAGGGATCCTGGAGCCAAGATGGCTCCCCCCTGGAGCTACAGCAAATCCCTCCTGGGCGGGGCAGACACCTCTCCTCTGGCAGGGAAGGTGCCCGGATGTCTGGAGCCCGAAACGGGGTCTGCTTCAGTAGCTGTCCTCTAGGGACCTTGGGGGTGTCTGTAGACTCCACACTTAAGGTGACCAGGTGCTGGCGCAGCCCGGAAGGGACTTGTGACCCTGGTCAAGCTGGGTTTTCTGCTTCCCTAATGCTGTCTCAGGTCCTGCGCGATTGGATTGGAACAGAAGTTGTGTTCCACTCATCAGAGGTCCTAAGATTGCATGGAGAGTCCTCTAGGGACCTTTGGAGGTGTCCACTGACTCCGCGCCCAGGTGACCTGGTGCTGGTGCCGACTGGAAGGGACTCCAAGTTGGAATTTTATGTGTGATATGTAAAAGCAGGCGAAAAACATTAAGAAAAGTTTCTAGTGCTAAGCTCAATTTCTAAATGAAATCTATTTGTCAGACATACAATGTTTATATCCCCTTCTCTGATGAGGAGTAATCTTGCCTCCTTGGATGGTCAAAGTATCTGTGTTCACATCACTCAGAAATCCTTAAAGAGAAACTTGAATTCCCATTTTGCTTCAGCTCAGTTCCCTCGGAGATGACACTGAAGTCAGACAAACCTGAGAAAATGTACCTGAAAACACACTCCTCAGTGGAGAGTTCTATTGTCACCAAGCAGTAGATACAACAGTCAACTGACACAGACTCACTTTGATGTAATCTACTGACAAGTCTTCTAAGTCTCTGCTCTGATGTCATCAGTTGTGACTCTCCTCAATCCTCGGTAGGCTTGACTAAGTTGAATTCACTGTGAAATCCTTGCCTCCAGGTATCAGTCAGCCAAACCACTGTCTTGATACATTAACCACTGGGGTAACTGAACTTAGGTGCCAGCTTCCAGACAAAAAGCTCCTCACCCAAAATATCAAAAATTTGACCTAAAGGATCAATCAGCTCATCTCTGATGTTTCCCAATTGCTTGCTAAGTTTGAGGGTGTAATAGTCATAACAGGATCTATGACATTGATGCTGAATCCTGGGAACACACACACTGACCTCAGGGACCTATTTTGAATACATTAGAAAGACTTGGGATTTAAAAAAAAAAATCTTTCTTGTTCTATTCCAAGCTATGAAGAGGCTAAAGAAGTTTAAAACTCTGTGTGCCACTTGGATGACAGGAAACAATTTTCTCCAACTTGGATTGAATGAATTGGATGCATCAGATGAATCCAATCAAAGGCTGGAAAACAGGTCCTCAGCCCACAAAGCTATCCTGATTGCAACCAGGCAAACTTATAATTTCCAAAACAGTCCTGCTGTAATCAAGGATATTAAATCCAAGGCTGAAATACCCCAAGTCGGTCATGCAAGTCTGAGGGCTGTGCCCAAAGGCTGCTGCACCACATTGGGGAAAGAATGGATTTATGTCCATGCAACCTAGAAGCATGATAGCATTAAGCATCTGAGAGGAAGTTGATTATACTGTGGGTCATTACATTATGTTAAGTGTTGTCCCATATTATTTAAGAGTTATTTGTATCTTTTAATTGATATGACAGCATCAAGGGAAATTGTGATTCAGTAACTGAAAAGGTAAGTTACTCTTTAAGATCTTCATTGGCAGTACAGATCTACTATTGAAATTATTTTGGCCACCTATACTATAGGTAGACATGGTGTTTATTTGTAGTAAGAAACAAGAAAAGACAGAGATGAAGTCAGTATATGGGATGGACCTTCTGGTGGGGCAGTCTCTGGATGACCTTTCCTTCAGTCTTTGCTCCAAACTTTGTCCCTGTATTTTCTTTAGACAGGAACAATTTGGGTTAAAAATTTGGAGATGAGTGGGTGCTCCCACCCCCCCAACTGGGGGCCTTGCCTAACCTCTGGATATAGTATCTACAGGTTCTCCCTCTCCTTTGTTGGGCATTTCTGCTAAACTCATTCCCGTTGGGTCCTAGGAGCCTCTTGCTTTCCTGACATCTGGTACTTGCTGGTGGCTTCCTGCAGTCCCCCATTCCCCATTGCTAAACACCTCTGTTCAAATTCCTGACCCTCTGTATATCATGTCTCCTCCCATGCCTGATTCTGCACCCCCTTTTCCTCCTCTCCCTTCTCTCTTCCTCCCAAGTCCCTTCCACCCTCTCCCTCCTGTGACTATTTTGTTGCCCTTCTAAGAAGGACTGAAGCATCTACACTTTGGTCTTCCTCCTTAAGCTTCATATGGTCTGTGAATTGTATCTTGGGCATTCCAAGCTTTTGGGCTAATATTCACTTATTAGTGAATGCATACCATGTGTATTCTTTTGTGATTGAGTTACCTCACTCAGGATGATATTCTAGTTCCATCCATTTGCCTAAGAATTTCATGAAGTCATTCCCATCTACAGCCACCAAACCCAGACACTATTGCGGATGCTAAGAAGTGCTTGCAGATAGAAGCCTGATACAGCTGTCTCCTGAGAGGCTCTGCCAGTGCCTGACAAATACAGAGGCCGATGCTCTCATCCAACCATTGGACTGGGCACGAGGACCTCAATGGAGGAGTTAGAGAAAGGACTGAAAGAGCTGAAAGGGTTTGCAACTCCATACAAAGAACAACAATATCAACCAACCAGAGCTCCCAGGGGCTAAACCACCAACCAAAGAGTACACATGGAGGGACCCATGGCTCCATCTGCATATGTAACAGAGGATGGCCTTGTCTGTCATCAAAAAGAGGAGAGGCCCTTGGTCCTAGGAAGGCTCGATGCCCCAGTGTAAGGGAATGACAGAGCAGTGATGTGGGACTGGGTGGTTGGGTGTAGGATTTCCAGAGGGGAATCCAGGAAAGAGGTTAACATTTGAAATGTAAATAAATACAATATTAAACGAAAAAAAAAAAATAAAAAAAGACAGAGATGGAGGCCACAGCTCATACCTGCCAGATAGAAAGAAGTTCTCTTCCAGGTAAAAATAATGAAAGATTCTCCTGTATGAGGAGGATCTGCTGGCTCCTATAGAGCCCAGGGAGACCTGGATTTCAGGTTTCGATGGCCAGAGCAGTTAAGCTCTTGTCTGTGCATTTAACTCCCTTTCAGGCTCCAGTCTGTGGAAACAAGAGCAGTAAAATGATTGCAAACCAGGCCTGCTTAGACCTATCCCGGTTGCTCATCTCCTTGACCTAATTTGCGCCTTAACACTGTGTCTGCTTAGATCTGTACAACTTTTAAGACTGCTAAGCAGGAGTCTTGGACAACCTTCTATTGGTGTTTTTATTTTATTGCTTCCTAGCTAGCAATAGTTCTCCACCAAGCACGTGATTATCTTATTCTTTCTTTTACTTGCATTGCTGAATAGTCAGGGCACATTTAGAAAATACCACATGGGGCTCACAATGATGGCTCTGGGGCAAGCTGATTACCTGAGTTTCCTGGCTTTGATCTCCAGAACTCACTTAGAATGCCAGATGTGCTGTTTGTTATCTCAGCACTCCAAGGGTGAGGTGGGAAGCAAAGAAGGGAGAATTTGCTAGCTGCTGCATATGCTGCCCAGTAGCAGAAACAAACAAGAGAGACCCTGCTTCAAAACCAAAATGGAAGGAAATAGCTCTTGAAAGGCTCTCCTCTGACCTGCACACGTGTGCTAGGGCATGTGTGTTTATCCACATTCATTCACTTGCACATAGACAAATAATAAATAAACTATTATATTTAAAAAAAATGTTGCCACTGCCCAGGGCCCACCCTAGTTCATATAAATTCCAGAATCTGGGAAATGGAGCCTAAGTACTGATTGTTTAAAAGCTCTCCAGTGATCCTGGTGTTCTGGCCAGTTTATGGTGTGCTGGTCAATCTTTAATAACTACACTTCTTGGGTTAGAAGTAAGAAGGAAGCAGGCTGTTTTGTAGTGTTTGCTGGTTTCCATAGTGGGAATCCCCCTACCGTGGCCGAGGCAATCTATGGACACAAGACCACTGAATGTGACCAAAGGAAGCGTGCACACAACTGGCTCTGGTGGGCTAGCAGGAGCTGTCTCCCGGCCACATGACCGAATGGTAGAACAACAGGCTTGGATGATTCGTAGATCTTCCTCTGCTACAGTGTATGCCACTTATCAAACCTGCTTTCCACAGAGCTCTCCTCGTGGTCTCCACGCTCTGGCTTTTATCTGGTTCTATTACCTCCCTGGTTACTCTTTCCCCTATCCATTTTTCAGACTCATTTTCTTTTAGTCAAATGGTACACATCGGAGCTGTTCACTTCTTGGCCCTAGCTCTATTCTCTTCGCTCTAAGTGTTCTCTTACGATTGCTATTCTTGCCTCACTCCTATCATTATCCACTTAACTAATGTCTCCCAGTGTCATACCATGAGCAACAACCACTCTCTGGGCAGACTCTGGTGTCCAGCTGCTCACTTTCCATCCTGATGTGGTGCCTCACATACACCTCAAATTCAACATTATAGGAATGGTACCTGCGAGTCTTCCTTCCCACTCTTAAATCTTGCTATCCCCTGACATTCTAGACATCTCTGTGAATAGTGCCATCTTTCACACTGCTGCACAAGGATCCAGTGAGTCACGGTTGACAGATACTCACCCTCACACTTGTCAATCACCATGCCCTGATGATCTTTACCTCCTTACAGCCATTGAAACTACCCACTTTCTTCCATGAACAATGCTGTACGAATACATGAGAAAGAGAAATGTATAATGTATAATACATGGCCAGGGAAATGTATAAGAGCTCTTACTTTAATGATGAGTAGGGAATTGCTGAAGAAGGGAAGGAAGGAAGGCTGAACAGAAAAATGGTCTGGGAGTTTGACCAGTTTGTAACGTTCTGTCACACAAGTATGAGGACCCCAGTTCGAATCTCCAGAACTCATATAAACAACTTGGTGCTGTGGTATGTATCTCTAATCTCAGTACCCAGAGGCAGAATATTCCCTAGGGCATACTGCCCAGTTAGCCTAGCTATGCTGGGAAGTTCCAGATTATGAAAGCATTCTGCCTCATAAAATAAGGTGGAGAATGACTGGGGGAGATACTCAATGTTGACTTCTGGCCTCTGTAGTCACACAAACACACACACACACACACACACACACACACACACACACACGATCAAGATATACAGGTGCTATACTTGACATCACCAGCCAGCTCACAAGACATATTAAATTTTGCACAGGTAGAACAGAACTTTAATTCTGTCGACTTCTCTATGATCTGGATCATTTTTTTTTTTCTAGCTCCCAAATGGGCCCAGTTGTCACTAGTCATTAGATACAGACATCTAAGCATCAAACATGATTTGGCTTTCATGTTTCTTTATCTCCATATCCAGTTTTTTGGTAAACTTTGTCTAATAAACCCAAACATATCTTCTAAATCTCTTTATCTCTCCTTATCTTTACTGCAATTATTTACCCTTGTTTAGGGGCCCTCAATTTACCACCCCCACACACACTTGCACATACACTTTTTGGCTCTAATAATACGTGATTTAACACCTGTCCTTAAATTGTTTTATTTAACACAGCAGCCAGACTGAATGAAGTTTATAGGAAAAATCAGATCTGATTTCTCCCACATTTAAAATTGTGTTCCAGTACATCAGAAACAAGCTAGAACAGAAGTGGATGCTCACAGTCAACTATTGGATGGATCACAGGGCCCCCAATGGAGGAGCTAGAGAAAGCACCCAAGGAGCTAAAGGGATCTGCAACCCTATAGGTGGAACAACAATATGAACTAACCAGTACCCCCGGAGCTCTTGACTCTAGCTGCATATGTATCAAAAGATGGCCTAGTTGGTCATCACTGGAAAGAGAGACCCATTGGACTTGCAAACTTTATATGCCCCAGTACAGGGGAACGCCAGGGCCAAGAAGTGGGAGTGAGTGTGTAGGGGAGTGGGGGGCAGGGTATGGGGGACTTTTGAGATAGCATTGGAAATGTAAATGAAGAAAATACCTAATAAAATAATAATAATAATAATAAAGGGTGCTCAGAGATCGCACAGAACACACCTGGACACTAAATTCTCAGCACAAAGGAGATTTATTACCCCTGAGGACAAATGCTGGGGGGAGGCAGGACTGCCTCCGGATGGAGCAAAGACAGCAGCAAGTGTTTCTACAGAGGTGGGTTTTAAAGAGAAAAGGGAGAAGTCTGTGCTAGAATGAGTTGCTAAGTCCTGACTGGACCTGTAAGCCAAAGTAGTCAAATCATGAATTTTGATTGCTGGACCTTGTTGTTTTGTAGCTGGACCTTGGAGTCTAAGTCTGGCATAAGAAAGTGGTCAAATCAGGCAATAGACTTTGGTGGATAGTGTTAGGAATGTATTCTAACAGTTTAGCAAAGTATAGGGAAGGCGGAAGCGTAAGACCTGCCAGTACCATGTTTGCTGTTCCTGGGCCTGTCGTACAGTTTCAGCATAAAGACCCTGACTGTATTTCATTTTGTGTTCACCACCAACCTCACTCCCATCTCTTCCAGCCGATTTATATTTGGAAATATTTTCGATAGTAAACAGTGAAGAAGGCGTGTTCTTTCTGTTTTACAAGCACACTAAGCTCATCTTCTCCATGTCATGTCCCTTTTTCCTGCCTTAGAGTGTTTGCTCTTGACATTTCACTGCTGAAATGATCTGACCCTAAATCTTCCCTTCATGGATGCTTCCCTTCTGCTAGTCTGCCCATCCCTGCCAGACAACACATCCTCTCATTCACTTTCCCTGATCCCACTTCTCACTGCCTAACTGCTCGCTGAGTTCTCCCTTCTCCTATTCCTTTGCTAAGATAGTTTTTCTGTCTGACTCTACCAGACTTATAGCAAAGATTTCCAAGAGTGCAAAGATCTTTCTATTTTATGCATTTCTGTTTTTTTTTTGCTCTATTATAAAAGAAAATTTGGGGAAAAACACATTAAAATTAACAAGACCTAAAGACTACGCAGCATAATGACTTATATGCAGTTAGAGTTGACTTTCAAAATAGAAGTTGCAAAGCTTCACATTAAATTTATACCTTCCTCTACCACCAAAACCAAAATATTCATTTCCATTTTTCTAGCACATATAAAAGTGCTGTAATTGCTCACAAAATACTATTGACAAATATTTACTGTTGAGAATGTTCTCAAACACAAATCTGCTCTGAACTGGGGTAAAGGACCTGCTTGTTTGTTTTGCTTTATCGATTATCAATTATAAACAAATAGTAATAACCTGAGTATTGGGCAATGTGAGACGTTCAAAGGCATTTGAGAGTACAGTCTTTTGCAGCATATATATATGATAAAGGGATGTGACAAGGATATCCACTGTTAAGGCAACCCTCTCTACATCTCCTCTTCAGGAACTTTTAAGGACTCCAAATCTTGGCCAGATCATGCAAATCAGAGTAAGAAATAAGGAGGAAATTGAAGAAGAAAGGAGGTTAATGGGATTTATATTGCTGATGGAGAGCATTACTCATTGAAAAAGGAAAGGGCATCCAGACAAAGAGAGTGAGTGGACGATGAACTGGCAAGCTTGTCCTGGCTGAACTGGAGGGTGGCCTTACAGAGCCTGAGACATCGAGGAGGAACGTTGGGACCTGCTGTGTTGTGGAAGGGCTATGAAAGCTTCAGTGGGGACGCACTCAGAAAGGGAGGAGTTTTGAAAAGATTTGTCGTGGTTTTTTTTTTTTCTTTTTTGTTTGTTTGTTTGTTTGTTTGTTTGATGCACTTCCATGAGATGACAGTAAAGACTAAATTTGTTTTTCAGTTAACTCTTTGGCTGCCAGATGTTTCCTGCACCCCGTCTTGCTCCTCCCCCCCAGGAGCAGTGGTAGCTTTGGAAAGAGAAACAAGCCTGGCTTTATGAGCGTTATAAATGGACTTGTCTTCTGCCAACATTTGATCGAATTCTTTAGACATTACGTGTCTAAAGCAGCAACTTTCATTCTGGGGGAATGAGGAATATAGAAGGCACTGGCCTGAGAGTTTGGAGAAGTTTGTTAACATGCCCAAGGTCATGATTTTTTTCTGGTCTCTTTCCGGTCCTAGAAAAGGCCTAAGGGTACCATGGCTTCTAGCAGTATTAAGTACAGAACCTTGGTCTTGGCACAGGAAAGTCCAGGAATAGTCTCTTACAGATTTTAGCAGTTGTGCCGCTTGGAAAACATCAAGAGAAGATAGCCCCATTTTAAACATGAGAAGCTGAACCAGGTCAGTGGCTTCCAGACACCAGTCTGAGAGCCAGCGTCTGTCTGCAAGGAAGTTTTCATTGGTCAGTGACAAATTAAAAAACTGGAAAAGATAATGTTATAGCTAACATCATTATATATTTGTTACTGGAAGATTGCTAAGCGGGCTTTCTTGGAAATAGATATTCTCTCTCTCTCTTTTTTTTTTTTGAAAAATAACCTTTATTTTATGATATCATGGTGATACAGATATCATGGTGATACTGTTACTTCTGAAAGAAAAGTTCCCTTGGCATATCATTATACAAAGTTCATAACCTTTGTTGGTTCACCAACATTCGTGGATTCATTGAATTAGATTATTCTTAATGCGTTTTCTAGTTTAAAAACTTTTGACTAGAGAGGAGAATTACAAATTGACATACTTAAAGGGTATCGTCAGTCAACATGTAAATACTGAGTAAGGCATGGGCAGGACGTGGCCTTCAAGCTGCTTAGAACTATCCAGCTTCACAAGGACACGTCACCGTCTTTTTTTTTAAATTTTATTTATTTATTATTTTCTTTATATACATTTCAAATGCTATCTTGAAAGTTCCCGATACCCTCCCACTGCCCTGCTCCCCTACCCACTCACTCCCACTTCTTGGCCCTGGCATTCCCCTGTATTGGGGCATATAAAGTTTGCAAGACCAAGGGGCCTCTCTTCCCAATTATGGCCGACTAGACCATCTTCTGCTACATATGCAGCTAGAGACAGGAGCTCTGGGGGTACTGATTAGTTCATATTGTTGTTCTTTTTTTTTTTTTCCATTTTTTATTAGGTATTTAGCTCATTTACATTTCCAATGCTATACCAAAAGTCCCCCATACCCACCCACCCCCACTCCCCTACCCGCCCACTCCCCCTTTTTGGCCCTGGCGTTCCCCTGTTCTGGGGCATATAAAGTTTGTGTGTCCAATGGGCCTCTCTTTCCAGTGATGGCCGACTAGGCCATCTTTTGATACATATGCAGCTAGAGTCAAGAGCTCCGGGGTACTGGTTGGTTCATAATGTTGATGTTCTACCTATAGGGTTGCAGACGCCTTTAGCTCCTTTGGTGCTTTCTCTAGCTCCTCTATTGGGGGCCCTGTGTTCCATCCAATAGCTGACTGTGAGCATCCACTTCTGTGTTTGCCAGGCACCGGCATAGCCTCACAAGAGACAGCTATATCAGGGTCCTTTCAGCAAAATCTTGCTGGCATATGTAATGGGGTCTGTGTTTGGAGGCTGATTATGGGATGGATCCCCCGGTGCAGCAGTCAATGAATTTATGAAATTCCTAGGCAAATGGATGGACCTGGAGGGTACCATCCTGAGTGAGGTAACCCAATCACAAAAGAACTCACATGATATGTACTCACTGATAAGTGGATATTAGCCCAGAAACTTAGAATACCCAAGATACAATTTGCAAAACACATGAAACTCAAGAAGAATGAAGACCAAAGTGTGGACACCTCACCCCTTCTTAGAATTGGGAACAAAACTCCCATGGAAGGAGTTACAGAGACAAAGTTTAGAGCTGAGATGAAAGCATGGACTTCACTGTCTTTTAAAGAAGCTCTGAGGCTGCAAACCAATGAGAGTTTGGGTGAGTAGCTAGCAGGCTCACACCGCCATGGTTTTGCAAACCTTACTCCATTGTTTTCTACCATTTTCCTTGAAATTCTGATGGTCTAGCTTTCATTTTTGAATTCCTACCAAAATGTTGTTGGTCATTAAAAAATTATTTAATAATTGTGTCAATAAAACCACATTGTCTTGTAGATCTTAAAGAATCCACGTCATTATGGAGGTGATTTGACAATGAACTCTTGTTGACTGCTCTCAAAATACATCTCTGTACTTAGCTAAATAGTGTAGAATTGAAAGCTACTCAAAATACCTGGGAAAAAAAACTTCTTAACTTCTGTACTGATTGTCATAGAGTACTATTGGGCAACAGAGTTTGATTACAGCCTATTTCTTAAATTTCCTATTGTTTTAGTTTCTTATTATTTATGTGCTAGGGAATCCCATAAACTTAGTGGAACACACGCTGTTTAGTTGTTGGCAATGTTAAAGAATAACAGAAGCAAGATTTGATGCCAATGTTACAACTTTCTAAGTTCGAGACCAGCAATGCAAACTTTTCAGCATTTCCCCCAGAGTCCTAGTTTTATAAATTTTTCAATTCTATAAACCATTATAAAGTACTCTCTTTCTATAATGTAACTTTAATCCACTTTTCCTACTCAGGATGAAGGAACTGAATCATCTACTAAACAACTTTTCCCCGGAAAGTATGTAGAACAAAAAGATGTATCACCAATGTGCCCGGGACTTTGTTTTGATGTACAATTGTGAATGGGCTACAGAGCACGGCCTCCAGATACGTACTCATCAGACCCTTTCAGTGTCACTTTCCACAGAAGTCTGATACTAAATGAAAAAGCATGATAGGTTGAGCATGATTTGAAACAACTCTGAGAATCAAGAATGAGAACCTTGGAGAGCTAACTGACCAAGCTCTGAGATGAAGAGGTGTGGAACTCACTGCACAGACGACATCTGGAGGCCCCATTGCTTGCTCAAACCAGTGTTAATATTGCCATTTCTCTTTTTACTACTCCAAGGTAATCACTAAGCATCAGTTGTCATTAACCATTTCATCAAGGCTTCCTTGCCTAAGTCCTATGCCCTTTCTCTCCCAGTCAAAAGCACTGAAGGAGCCATGCTCACTTGCTACGCTCTCCGGTCGAGTCAACTGGACAAGCCGAAAGGCTTAAAAGTCACTCATGAGGCAAAAGAGTTTCAAGGAAGCTCTCCTCCTGGAGTCTAGCATTCCCTACCCATACAGTAATTTTTCATTCCCACGTTCCATTCCCGCGTTAGTCTAGTGTATGGATCCACGTGCTCTCTTTCAGTATTTTCCTATTATAAGTGCTTTTTAAAATTGAATTCTGACATGGCTTAAGCCTTCCGCCAGTGTTCCAACAGTCCAAGGGCATCCTTGACCAAGATCAAGGGTTTAGAATTCAGCAAGATTGTAAAAGCTAAGTCACTCCCTTACACAGGAATTTACCATCACTTAGGAAGAAGGAAGTTTCAGACCAAAGGAGAAACCAGAATAGATACTATAACAGAGTTACACCCATACACACGTATTTACAATGGCCTAAGGGGAAGGTGGACTATACAAGAGACTAAAATAGGAACTATGGCAAGGATGCGAAGCCCTTGACCCTGGCTTCTAAGATTAGTGAATTTTAGGTGGAGCCCTTGTTGATCCCAGCTGTTATCAATGTATTCTATCCTGGGTGGTTCCCGTTAGACCTTTTGTGTTTGCATTCCTCTGTTTTATGTAAGATTCCGGTTACCTCAATTGTACCTTGCGAATATGTCACCCAACTTCTTTATTGTCCTCTGCATAAAAAGTCTGATGCTCGAGTTGTAAAATTACATTCAGATTCCACACAAACTCTCCTGTGTGTGTGTCTGTCTGTCATTCATCCACGCTTTGCCCACCCGCGTCGAGAGACCCCGTTCCACGCAGACACAGGGACCCAGAAGGTCTGCGGCACTCACTGCTGCCTATTTCCCCCTCTTTGCTATGCATGGCTACAGTGCACAGCAGGATTCATTCAATTGTGGACATTTGTCCTCTCTTCTTTATGATATCAAATTCTAGAATTCTGTTTTTATACATGTATAGATTAAAAAATACTCATATATGCATACTATACACATCAAACATATATTTAGCACACACACAAATGGTACTACCCACAGATTCATATATACACAGTATGTGGTGTGTCTTAGAATGTATCCCCAAGTCTTCATTTACTCTTTCTCATGAATAGGGGAAGGAAATATACTGTGTATTTTGGGAGCCTGTTCTAAGCCAATTTTCCGTTTGGATTCTCAAGTCATGGGGAATCTTCCTGAGTCTTCAGGAACTTTCAGAAGCTGATCATATTGAAGTATAAGAACAACTTCTCAAAGTGGGGTACAATTGTAAAATGATATACGAAATTATTTCATGAGGTTATTCTGTTGGGAGGCACATGCTAATTGAACAAGATTCCATGAGCAAAGCTATACTTTTCTTGAAAAATTACTGGTAATGTGAATTTTAAAGATGACAATACCACTGGCTTTTAAGAATGTTGTACTTGAGGGCCCTTTTTTTCTTTGTAGTGCTTCTTGAAGGACTATGTTCTAAAGATTTCACAGAGTCTTATGCTAGGGAAAGAAGAGTATGTAGAGAAGAACCCGGGGACTGGGCAAACCCAAAGACAGTGAGTGATTCCACAGGTATCTCAGGGAATGGAGGAATTTGAATTCTAAAAAGCATTTTAGAGCTTCCCAAAGTGCAATATGAGCAGGAATAGGCAAGACTGCTCTGCTGTGGATTCTGATCCCAAAGACCTGGAGTACAGAATTCCGTGGCTGGAGTCTGCATTTCTCACAGGGCCCAAGTAGAATAGTTCCTGCTAACCCATACATCATATTTTGATGTCCTTAGTGAATTTGTCCATTCAGGGACATCCTATTCTATCATTGTCACAAGTGTCTTCAGAGTTCACGCCACTTTCAGTTCATGAGCAAGCACTACCATATTGGTCATAATTACTTTCTAATTTATAACTCCACTGCTTACTTATTCTTTTGAGAAATATGACCTGGGATATTTTAGGATTTACCAAATGTTCTTTGTTTTCTAAACCAACATGCTGTCTGTAGCCTTTCAGTTCTTTTGACTCACTATTCTAACAGTACTGTAATCTGTGACAGTTTTGGGCTCTGTCTCAGACACAGTCAGAGTGTATTGAACACACAATAGCAAAAGAAATATCTTTGTGTTTGTTGCTTAGCTGCTAGTGGCTCTACAGAGATATAGAAGGAACAGGGAACACAGATACTAAATATCTATATCTGTATCTGCATCTGTATCTGTGTCTGTATCTGTATTTGTATCTGAATCTGTATCTGTATATGTATATATATTTGGATTTCCCTCCCTCTCTCTGTCTCTGTGTCTCTCTGTGTTTGTCTGTTTGTTTCTCTCTCTTGCTTTCTGTCAGAATCTCTCTCTCTCTCTCTCTCTCTCTCTCTCTCTCTCTCTCTCTCTCTCTCTCTCTCTCTCTCTCTCACTGTGTGTGTGTGTGTGTGTGTGATATGAGAATTATCTCATGCAGTTATGAAGGCAGAGAAGTTCCATGCTTCCTTCTGTATTCTGGTGAACCAAGAGACTAAATGCTATATAATCTAGTTTGGATTCGAAGAGTTCAGAATGGGGAGAGTGGGCACTTATAGTGTGAGTTCTAATCCTATGGCACAAAAAATCAGGAAGACTGATGTCCAAGGGCAAGAGGATACGGAAGTCCTAGGTCGATCAGGGAAGATAATACATTCATTTTTGTCTTCCCCTTTGTTGTGTTTGAGCTCTTGGTGGGTTGGATAGTGCCTGTTTATATTGACAAAGGCATCATCCTTACTTAGACATTTAAATGCTAATCTCTTCTAGAGATTCCTCAAAGCCCTATCTAGAAATAACACTTTTTCCAGCTACCTGGGCATGTTTAAGTCCACAGAAATTGACCTATGGAGTTAACTATCACAATGCTATCATATATTTGACTTCTATTAGTACATATGCTATAAAGCACAGAAAGGTTAGATGTAGGTGGATGCTGCGAGAGAGAACTGAGACACAGAGGTTCCCACACCTGCACTGGCTCAGTGAATTCACACCCAAGGCTGAGAGTAGTGAGGCTTTGCCTTCAGAGCTTCTTACTCGTTCTTTATATTCCAGGCCTTTTGTTTCCTTTATGTGCTAGCATACATGATTACTTACTCCAAGGACGGGGCTGTCACAAGAAGGCTATAGGAATATGACAGAGCTGTGCATGCATATTGAGTAGACCCCTTTGTCTTTTCTTTGTTGCCTTTTTCTGGTCCTCACCCTGGGAAATTCTGACCCTACACTTGGGCTTTTGCATGCAATATTACATTTCTTTTGAAAGAAGTTACAGAAAGGGAAGACCAATGTTTTAAACTCACCCAAATATTTTTTTCCTTCTGACCCTCTTCCCCAAGTATATTCACATTTCAATCAGACACTGACTTTCTAATAGTGTAGATCTGCTGAGTTCTTCCATTCCCAATTATCCCAAAATGTCAATTTCATCTTAGTTTCCCTCTTAAAATGATTATAGTTTATACTAATAGAAGAAAAAGGAAGCAAGGGAGAGGAGAGGAGAGGAGAGGAGAGGAGAGGAGAGGAGAGGAGAGGAGAGGAGAGGAGAGGAGAGGAGAGGAGAGGAGAGGAGAGGAGAGGAGAGGAGAGGAGAGGAGAGAAGAACATCAGAAAGCCCAGAGAAGGCAGATGGACAGCCTGTGTGTTTTTGAATGGCATGTGTGATTGCCTCTGTCTCAATAATAGAATGATATCATTTAAGTGATTTGTACCCTGTTTTTTTGAGATAATTGTTTTCCACCCCTACTCATTTTGATATTTTCATAAACATCATGCTTTTATAAGATGCCTTATCTTCTGTTAAGCCTATCCCATCATTAGTCTGTTATAATTTCAGATGTTATGTTAGATAGAGTATGCTAGAATTTTGCTTTGGTCTTAAAAATAGTTTTCATTGTTTTCCAAAATATCTTATATTTATTATTTTGCCCATTTTATTTTATGTATATTCATAAGTGCCTTAAAGTCTTCTAAGGCTCCCAACGTTTTTATTAAATGTCATTTACTGAATATGGTGTGTATTCTCCTGCTTGATCTCTGGCCTCTTGCTACTACACCTTGTGTACAATAAGCAAGAGAGGGCAGTATTCTGTGGCATTTTACTTAGATACCAGCTCATCCACTTTGAGACTGGCTCCTTCAGATTTCCCCTCGAGCAGACCTGGACTGGGTTCCAGGTCAAGATCCTCTTTGAGAAGTCCAGTCCTGAGGTTTTGTGCCACCTCTGGTTTTGATAGCATTGGTATTTGGGCAAGTAGAAAATGGAGTTCATCTTTGGCATGGCTCAGGTATAAGTGCAAGATTCCTGGTCTTCAGTCCTTCCTTTATCAATTTTCTTTGCAACATTCAAAGTACAGTTAAGGCTGTGTGGAGGAATTTTTGGATGTTTGGGTTTGGGTGGCTTCTGTGTTCTAATCCATTCTGCTAGCCCAAACTGTTTTTCTTTGTTCCTGAAGAACTTCCACCCATGGCTACTTCTCATTATGTCCTGAAGGATGGAAAGTTCTATGATTCTTTTCTCACCCATGGGATATTCATTTCTCAAGAGTTCAGTTAATTTTTTATTTAGCCCTTTTCTTCATTAACTCTTCTTCTTCTTCTTCTTCTTTTTCTTCTTCTTCTTCTTCTTCTTCTTCTTCTTCTTCTTCTTCTTCTTCTTCTTCTTCTTCTTCTTCTTCTTCTTTTTATTTTTTAAATATTTTCCCAGTTGTTATTGTCATGGTTAGAACAAAAATCTTTGGCTTCTTTAATACTACAAACAAATACTCTTTCTGTTGATGCATTTGCTATGAGCAATCCTATAGCACATTTTATCACAAAAGAAAATAATTCACCAGTAATGTTTAAAATAAATTCAGAATACTATGCAGTATATGACAGGTCCTATCCAATACTTTGGCTTTCGTTCATGGTTTAAGCTTTTCTTGAAGTATACTAAGCATTCTTGGGATGTGTTTGCCATTTAGTGTCATGATTAATTTTTTATGTGTTATATGAGTCCTCAAATGAAGAGAATTTCCTGGATAACTTTAGCATCAACATTCCAGTAAAAGTTTTCTTTGATTTTGTTCCCCTTATATCAAGATCCTTTGCTTTATTATTCATTATTATTATGTGTGTGTGTGTGTGTGTGTGTGTGTGTGTGTGTGTGTGTACACATGAGTACAGGTATTCACAGAGTCAGAAAAAGTGTTGCATATGGGTGCTGGGAGCCAAACTTGAATCCTCTACAAGATTATTTAGTGTTCTTATCTGCCAAGCTACTTTTTCCAGCCTTTATCCTTTTATGTTTTCTATGCAACAAAAATAATCACCACACCAAAGATGGAACTTCATATCAACATCACATCTTGCGACTATCTGGCTTGACCATTTCTTGATTTGGGAGAAAAAGATAAACATTTCCTTTCCCATAAGTTTTCTGTCAGAAAGAACTATCCTTAATACCATTCAAATTCATTCATAATTGCTCTTTTGGATGTTAGCTTGCCATGATTAGAGATAACCTTAAATTTGAAACCTCTATTGTTATCTTCTGAAAGAATTTATAGCTCTGTTACAGTATACATTGAATGAAATTTAAACCTAGTATTGCAGTTAATTTAAAATAGATTCATGACACTGCTGTTTGAATTGTACTCATCATTGTTATCTTACATTTAAATTGACTATTTATGTTAATATCATTCAACTTTTTGCATAATAGGAAAAAGAATTTAAAATGGAAATGAATCAAAAGGATCTATTTTAATGACAATTGCTGCCAACAGCACACACCATGGGTTCTGTCTGCCCATGAGAAGGATGCTAAGTCTCTTCCTTTCTCTTCCACCTGGCCCTCCTCTAGCTTGTGAACAGGACTGGCCCCTATTGCTCCTGAGCAGTCTCAGTAGACTGTGCCTCAGGGGGTCAAGAAAGAGAAGCAGAGGAAGGAGATCAAGCAAGACAGAGGGCCTTGAGCTTTATGGCCCCACAGAATGGGAATCAGTATGATGAGCAAACTTATCTTTAACTTTAAATTTCCTTTTCATCCTTCCAAAATGTTTTCTCCCCTTGCAGTATTCTTATATATTACTTTCTTTAAAAAAAGACCATCAGGTTTCTGAATGCTGGCTCCCTTCATCTTCTAATTTGCCCCTACCATACTCACTCTAACCTTTGTGATAAATGAACCATCTTGTTTCTGACACTGTTCAGAAAATATAGCAAGGAATTCAAGTTTCTCACAATTGCCAACTTCCAAGTAAGCTATATATATACCATATACTTTATAAATAGTTTGTATCTACCAGACTAAATACAAATAATACAAGTTGAAAGATTCTCTCCAAAAGGATTATATGCTCTGTTTAGATGATTTTCATATCATTTTTGTCAGGCTTATTCTTTTATCCACTCTGGATTTGTCACATACTAAAGCAAGACACTGGTAGGACAGGAATCATAATAATTATTGACTAGCACTGGGAGATATACCCTCATATCTTGTTAGGAATTTCTTTAAGCAATGAGTAGGTGGGAAGAAATTAAAATGGATTTTAAACCTCACAAATAAGTCTTAGACATAAGTTTATTTCTCTCGTATCTAAAAGAAGTCTTAAAAGTAGGCAGAGGGACCTGAATATGAAATATTTGTCGTTATTAGACATTAGGCATCTTAGCTTTTTGTTTGCTATCCTGAGCATGACTTCCAGCTTCAGTGTTATTCTATACCCCAGAAGAAATGCTAAGACATCAACCCTTGTGTATAAGAAATAAGGAATAGAAGGAACAAAAGGGATGTTTGTGGCACCTTAGTCAACTTTCACTGCACTAATGTTCTGCAGAACATTCCCAATAACATCCTATTGGCCAGAATGAAGCTGTGAACTCAGAATGGCAGCAAATAAAGCTGGGAAAATCATCTTCTATCTTGTTATCCTGTATGATGACCCAATATAATCATACTGTGATCTTCTGTTGCTTCAGAAAAAGAGAGAATGTACAGTAGAGAAATTCCCAATCTTTGTTACATCCATCAAAGCTTAAAAATTGAAGATGGCATTGGGGTCATTTTATACATCATTTGAACTTACATTGCATTTGAACAAATAATGCAATATTTATTTGTTAATAATTATAATGCTGTTGCCCTTTAAAATTTCTAAAGACAGATGAAATTTCCAGGGAATATCCAGTGGAGGGTCAATGGGAGAGTAGAAAAATATAATTTCTGAGTGATAGAACGTTCTAGCTAACAATAAGTACATTAAATGCTATAGTCTAAAATTGTCACCAAAAAGACAAAAGACAGCAAGTGTTGGCAAGGACATGGGGCAAAGAAAAATCTTATTTAACTTTGATTGAAGTATAGTTTGATATAGCCATTAATAAATCATAGAGATTGCTCAATAAATTAAAAATAGAGGTACCACAAGGTGCAGTGATTCTGTTTCCTGCACCTCGCCATACTAAACTGTGGAAATGTCTACATTCATGTGTTTACTGTAACAATATTCAGAAGCGTCAAGATACAGACTCAACCAAGTGTCAAACAACAATTGAATGAACAAAGAAAATGTGGTATATTTTCATTCATAATAGAATATTATTAAGCTTTTAAAAAGAAGATCCTGTTAACTGTGACAACACATGTTCACTGAAAAACACTTTGTTAAATGAAATAAAGATAAGTACTACATCATCTTTCCCAGGTAGAAGCTACAAATTTGAATTTGTAGAAGCAGTGAGTAGAGTGGCAACTTTCAGTGCTTTGTTGGTAAGAATGGGAACAGAGTCAAAGGGTTAACAGTTGCAGAGGATCGATGTGTAACTAGAGTTCTAAGAATACAGTATGCCGATAACACCATCTTGCTACTGTAAGCCTGAAATTTTCCAACACAGTAGATAATAATTGCTTTCATTTCAAAGATGTACTGTTAGGTAATCTATATATTAATTAACTTGATCTAATTAGTTTACAATTTGTATGGAACAAAACATCACATTATATCGCTTAAGCAAGTATAATTTTTAATTTGTAAATTATATGTCAATACAAGACCCTGACATAGCTCTCTCTTGTGGGGTTATGCCAATTCCTGGCAAATACAGAAGTGAATGCTCACAGTCATCTATTGGATGGAACACAGAGCCCCTAATGAAGGAGCTAGAGAAAGTACCCAAGGAGCTAAAGGGGTCTGCAACCGTATAGGAGGAACAACAATAAGAACTAACCAGTACCCCCAAGAGCTGTTTCTCTAGTTGCATATGTAGCAGAGGATGGCCTAGTCAGCCATCAATGGCAGGAGAGGCCCTTGGTATTGCAAAGATCATATACCCTAGTACAGGGGAATGCCAGGACCAGGAAGCAGGAGTGGGTGGGTTGGGGAGCAGGGTGGGGGGAGGGTATAGGGGATTTGGGGGATAGTATTTGAAATGTAAATGAAGAAAATATCTAATAAGATGCCTTAATAAAAGTTATATTTCAATAAGTTTGGAGAAGAACTCTCTCAAACAAACAAAAATAACCCCTACAAACTTTTGGTCTCTTCACAAATGCTTATTCATCTACATATTTATGTCTGAAAAACAAGAAGCTATATATATGCTCAGAATTAAAGCAAAAGGTTGTAGACTAAAATTGTTAAAATGTGCAAGATGACTCGGAAGGTTGGATAGATTATGACTGATTATAAATTATAGTCTGCAGGATATATGAAGTATTTATTGACAGAGAAAGAAGTTTATGACAGAGCATATTAAACATATGAGGGCCAGAATAAATATTGTAGGTATGATTTTTGTTCATCTATAAATAACTTGTGCCAATGGTGAAATTGGGGGAGGGGGTGTTTCTTCTTCTTTGGAACAGTGGGATGGCTATTCCTGCTTGTCAACTTGGCTGAGTCTGGAATGAACTTCAATCCAGAAATGGAGGGCTTATTTGTCATCCAGATCTTGAGGTACAGAGGTTATGAAAAGTTGAGGCCCAAGGCAAGGTACATGCCTTTAACCCTAAGATATACAGCCAAGCATACCTCTGAGTTCAAGGCTAGCCTGGGAAAAAGCAAGTTCCAAATTCAGGCATGGTTGTACACACCTCTAATTTGGGCCATACCTTTGCTAGAGACCTACATAAGGGCAGTAGAAAAAGGAAGGGTTGTTGTTGTTGTTGTTGTTGTTGTTGTTGTTGTTGTTTTGTCTGCTTACATTTACTTGCCAGCATATCTGTTGGAACCTACTTCTTCAGTATTCCAGTTTATACAGAATACCAGAGTGTACAGAAGACCAGTTTCTTATGGAACTGAGCAACTACTAGATTCTTGGATTTCCCATTCACAGCTGACCACTGTTGGATTAGTAGGACTATAGACTGTTGTTCCAGTAATTTCCTTAAATGTATAGAAACATTTCACAAATTCTGTGACTCTAGACAATCCTAACTAATACAGGTAGATATAAAATGTATCCATATACTTATCAATCAAAATAGCCAATACATTGAAGAAGAAGAAGAAGAAGAAGAAGAAGAAGAAGAAGAAGAAGAAGAAGAAGAAGAAGAGGAGGAGGAGGAGGAGGAGGAGGAGGAGGAGGAGGAGGAGGAGGAGGAGGAGGAGGAGGAGGAAGAAAAGGAGGAGAAAAAGGAGGAGAAGGAAGAAGAGGAGGAAGAGGAGGAGGGAGAGGAGGAGGAGGAGGAAAATTCTGGTGATCATTTGCCATTAACAAGGAAAACAGGTTGATTAGCTCCAGTCTGATTGACCTTTGCAGTTTCCTCCAGCTCTGATTTTTATAGTTTAGGTGCATGCTTGTAGCTAAATGCACTGGATTGTCTCATCCAGCCACTGGATGTGACAGCTGATCTCGTGTCAACTCAACACACCTGAGAAGAAAGAAACTCAGCTGAGGAATTGGCACCACCAGATTCTCCTGTGAGTGTGGCCACCCTTTCTTGATTGCAAATTGATGTAGGAGGGCCCAGCCTACTGTGGGCAGTGTTCTTCCCAGGCAGATGAGTCTGAGCTACATAAAAAAGGCAACTGAATGTGACCCTGAGAGTGAGCCAGTAAGCATCCTCTCTTCTGTGGTTTCTACTTCAGGTTCCTGCCTTGGCTTTTCTCCATGATGGTTTGTGACCTGGAAGTCAAGCAAACCCTTTCCTTGACAAGTTGCTTGTAGGCATGGTGCTTATCAGAAAGAAACTAGATCACCAGATGATTAATCCATATACCGCCAATAAGCTACAATTTCTCAAGAAAACAGCCGACTTCCTTCCTTTTTGTTAGTCATTGTTCCAGGCTCCCCCCCCCCCCAGAAACTCTATGCCTATACTTAAAATCATACTCATTGGGAGCTAACCTGTTAAAACAGTTCTCAGCCACACCTGCATGGAAGCCCTGGCAAGAGAGATCGTTCTAGCATTGAAAGAGGGCAAAACCCAACAGTGATAACCACCCCAAACTCCAAAGGATGAGTTTGGAAATACATTCTCTTTTAGACAATAGAGAAGCTCGTGATGGGAACAAATGTACTGTTTATTTCCTCACATTGCACATAAGTCAATGTGCCCATCGTAGGCACCCAGCTATCCCAGCGCTGCCCAGGAGTGGGAATGGAGATCAATGCCCCATGGTGTACTTCTGACATCTGCCACTTGACATTGAACAACAGGGTTGGCTGGGTTCACACCCATATAGCTCAGAGTTATAAAGAAGGTATGCTAAATCCACCTTAATAAACAATCTTGGCTTGACAGCAAATTGTGTCCTTGCAAATCATTTCCCATTCTTCCTTACCTCTTCAAATAGAAAAGGCAGTTAAAATAGATATCTAAGAAAGTTTAACAAACCGCTGATGAGAATATTTTAGCAACTATTATTTTAAATGTAGTCTGACTGGTGTAAGAGGTTCTGAAGTCAGAATGTGGACACCGCAGAGGATTATTTTGAGATGGGGACAAATGTTATATTATTGGAGAATTTTAATGAACACTGAGCCCGTTTGTTATTTATTTTCTTCCAAATGTTAATAAACAGTTCCAGTGATAATTACTGGTTTTCTATATTTATGGAAAACTGGCATTTCATAAATATCAAAATGTGATGCTATCTACGTGTGCTCTGGGTTTCTATGAATATATAAATTTTGTAATTACCTCTAGAAATACGAGTTAATTTTTTTGTGAGTCAAGAAGGAGAATGATAAATCTATTAAAGCTGTGGCGTCTTAAGCACCTTTTCCATTGTTCTTCATAAGAGTTTATTTAAAATGAAGCCATGAAGTGTCATAGAAAATGCAGGAGGCAAAATTTGGTTATTAAAACTACCAAGATGCTCATCAAAACTCAGTCACCACACAGACATCTGACAGGAGGTACACGAGGCTTTCTCAGAAGACCAGGAGGTTAAGAACATGCTCTCATTCCCAACTAATCAATGCTTAAAGGCTCACCAGTGTGCAGGGGTTAGGCTAACTCAAACTAGTAACAGATTTCATTTTAAAAGGAAGTTTTAGCTTATTTTCAATCCAGGGAAAAGACACTCTCACTTGATATATTTACTATTAAAATGATTCCTCTTGGATAGGATTGGCAGAAACTCCTCTATTAATATTTATTTTTAGAACTTTAATCCATTTCATGGCTCAGTAGAGAATTAATATTTAGCAAATGTGTGATCAGCTTCGTTTTTTTTTTTTGTCTTATGACTCAGATTCACCCATGTCCTTCCCGTGTACATTTCATTTTTGTTATGAGTTTTAGAAGAAGCACATATTTCCCTCAAAATGTACTGAAAAATCCTTCTTATGGGATACAACTTTTGTTTTGTTTTCAAAATTAAATCATACTTACTTGGAAAACTTTAGAAGCAAAGAGATGCGGCTAGAAGAAATTTAATCTCCTAGTTAGGGGTTGGATGTTCGGAAGTACATTGAGACTGGCCAGTGCTAACATGATAATTCCAGACCATAACAAATTTCAAACATGCTTGAAAGGATCTAGACCTTAAGTGAGCAGTGTTACGTTTTCCTACCATCATTACATCACGTGTGGTGGTTAAGGAACTGACCTTTCTCAGGTTGTTTAAACAGAGCATTGGCTCCGGTGCTAAAGATGGTTTTGTGGTGACAGGGATTAACTACAGTAGTCAGAAATACAACTGATCCAACAAAAATACCTTACAGTTGTGAATCCAGGAAGCAAGCAGGTAGCATGCCAATGTGACGTCCCAGGAGCGCTCTAAGCAGCAGGCGAGGGCACACACGTGCTTAACAACCTCTCCGCATGGAATCGGAATCCCACCCAACCAGCTGACTCAATAGGAATCCAGCCTCAGCTCGTCACAACCAGATCACTTCATGCTGTTTCTTATTAAAGAATTAACTATAATTATTAACGTGTTTGAACAAAATCATATATAGCCCAAGGGAAGCTGAGCATGCTACAGATGCCAAGTTTTACACATCCTGCTTTCTGGGAATAGAAACTGAACTAGAAAGATATCAGAAAATTGTTTTTTAAAAAAAACATCGTTTGAGAATTACATACATGCATATTACATGTTTTGATCAAACCCACTTCTCAGTCCTTGCTCTCATCTCCTCTCACATTCCCACCACCCCGTACCCCTCCTGACTTCATGTATACTTCTTAAAACTCACTAACTCTGCTTGGTCCTGCTAGTGTGTGCACAGGAATAGGGCCATCCCGCAGAGCATCCATAGCTCATTAGGGGCAGAGGCAGAATTTTTAAAGTGAATTGATTAGATGGCTTCCAGCATACACACAAACATCAGGTAAGTATCAACTAGCCCTCAGAAGACATTGCACCAAGTACTCTACCAGCTCTGATACCAATCCTCGGAATGTTCAAGCTCCAGAATATGAACTGCACCCAAGTGAGGAAAACATCTAACTCAGTATGTGTGTGAATCCACTGGGCAGGCACAGATTTTCTTTTACATGGCTCCCCGAATCCTAACCAACATGGTGGTAAAGCAGAGCTTTCTTCTCTTTCCTCTTTGGCATGTTTGTTGTTGCTGTTGCTGTTGCTGTTGCTGTTGCTGTTGCTGTTGCTGTTGCTGTTGCTGGTGCTGGTGCTGTTGCTGTTGCTGGTGCTGTTGGTTGCTGTTGCTGGTGCTGGTGCTGTTGCTGTTGCTGTTGCTGGTGCTGGTGCTGGTGCTGGTGCTGGTGCTGGTGCTGTTCCTGGTGCTGTTCCTGGTGCTGTTCCTGGTGCTGTTCCTGGTGCTGTTCCTGTTGTTCTTGCTGGTGCTGTTCCTGGTACTGTTGCTGCTGTTGTCTTAGAATTCATGTCCATCATTTTACCCTGAACACTGACTTTGGTTATGAACTCTAGTATTATATGAGTGTGATTCACAAGAGTGTTCTTGAAGGAACAAGGTAGCCTCCCCACCTGAGAACTCTGAAAGAAGCCCAATGTCAATTTGTAGACACTACTTATCAGAACATCACCATAGGCCAGGAATGGTGGCTCATGCCTGCTTTCCCTACACTCTGGAGACTGGGGTAATAAGACGAAAAGTTTGAGGCCAGCCTGGGCTACACAGAGAAGAATCTGCCTTAAGAAATAACAATTGGAATGGGGGTCCTTGTATGTCTAGGATAAGCTAGATACCTAGGACAATAGACTGAAACAGAAACTGTCATCTCCTGTAAGCAGGCAAGACTTCCAATGCAGTGATTTGGACACCAACCCAGCCACAAAACCTTAGACACACAATTTGTCTTGCAAATTGTCTTATAAGAGGTGCAGGGATAATAGATGGAGCAGAAATTGAGGAAATGGCTTGAGACCCATGCCATGAGAGGGAACCCACCCCTGACACTATTAATGATATTCTACTAAACTTGCAGACAGGAGTCTAGCATAACTATCATCAGAGAGTATTCACACAGCAACTGTTGGAAGCAGATACAGAGATCCACAGCCAAACATTAGGTGGAGCTTTGGGAATCTTATGGAAGAGGGAGAGGAAGGTATGAAGGAGCCAGTGCGTCAAAAAATACCACAAGAAAACGTACAGAATCATCTAACCTAGTCCCATAGGGGCTCACCTGCCAATCAGAGAGAATGCATGAGACAGACCTAGGCCCTCTGCACCTATGTAACAGTGATGCAGCGAGGTATTCATGTGGGACTCCTAACAGCAGGAGCAAGGACTGTCTCTGACTCTGTTGCCTGCCTTTGAATTTCTCAACCCTAACTGGACTGCCTTGTCTAGCCTCAACAGGAGAAGATGCCTAGGCTCACTACCACTAGATATGCTAAGGCTGGTTGATATCCATGAGAAGCTTCCCCTTTGCTGAGGAGAAAGGGAGGAAGGTCCGGTGGGTGGTGTTAGAGGGAGGGACTGGGAGGAGACAAGGGAGAGGAAGCTTCAATCCAGATATAAAGTAAATAAATAACTTAATAATAATAAAAGAAACAACAATCAGGTAATATTGTTAAAAGAACTCTCTTCCTCTAAAAACAAATAGTGGTCAGAAGTTCTCCATATTATGCCAAATGTTTCGGTTATTACTTTGATATCTTACCTCTGGGAGTATGAATATGATTGCTAACAGGTATTATCTGGTTGATGAAAGAAGCCCCTTTAATAGACATCTTTGTTGGCCAACAGATGTCTTCATAGACAGTTTCTAAGTGGTTCAAGTGGCTGTTTCACCTATTCCTCAGCCTTAGGAGCCATCTCTGCAGGTTTCACTGCTATGAAAATATTGATTCTCTAGTTGGCATTCCAATGGAATCCACTAAGCTTCTTGAAAGTAATGACGCTGGTTTTCTAATCCTGAAAATTTATGGGGCTGCACGTAAGTGAGATGTCAACTTTTGAACCTATATTCATGTATGGATTTTTATCTCAGCTTGCCCTTAAAACTGAATATCACTAGATAACCCAGGGTATTGACTGAATCTAAATGACAAGTTCTCAGGAAGAAGTATAAAGCTCATTTCTCTTCATCGACTGTGATTCCAAGTGGGCCCTGTGAGTACGCAGGTCTTGAATAACAATAATAATAGCTACTAACATTTACTAGGCACATTACAGACTAGCTCTTAATGCTCAAACAACCACCTGAGTTAGGCTGTTTTAACAGATCAAAGTAGAAGTCAAGAATCGTGCCCATGTTCAATGAACTAGACATGGGGCAGACTTGATTCTTAAGCCAAGGGATTTTTTTTTTTTTATTAAGAGTATAAGTTCTTCATCCTTCTGTGTTTTTTGCTGGTTAGCTCTTTGGCAAAAGAGGATCTGACTTGTATAAACATCTGCAAAGATCAACTCATTCATTTAAACCAAAGGCCCACTTATTTTATGTCCTGCATGACACTATGAGAATCTAGATAACTAACTAAGCCTTGTTACAAAAACAGGCTTGGAGGATTTGTTTGCTTTATTAGGATCAGTGGTTGGTTGGTTTATTTGTGTTTGAGTTCTACTTTCAAAACACATAAACAGAATAGGATTGACAATAGGGTTTCCAGCAACCAACTCTGTCAGGCTCGGGTATGAGGAATTATAGCATGGAGCCACATTCTCTAAACTTGTTGGAAATTTTTAAATACTATAGTTTTTCATGTTTTCTATTTTCAATATTTCCTATTTCCCCATTACTATTGGCAATGACATAATTAAAATAAATGGCTTGAATATTGCTATTTGGAGGCAGTGGGACTCTACAGCTTGGGAAATGGAAGGTGTTATTTCAAAATTTGAAACTGAAAAACTAATCGCAGAGGAGAATTTAAAAAGAAAGGTTTATTTTATTTTTATTTATGTGTATGTTCACATGAGTGTGAGTGACCGTAAGTCCCAGGGATGGCGGCAGGCCCACTGAGTCGGGACTTACTGAAAGGTGTGAATAACCTGAGCTGGGTTTTGTACCTTATCTCAGACCCTCTGCAAGAGTGGCGAGTTCTCATATTACTGAGCAGTCACTCCAACCCCTTTGACGCTTTAAACAGTTTGAATTACATTTTTATATTTATTTTTGCATTCATGTCAGTGTGGCACACTCTCTGTGGTGTTTGCGTGGAGGTCAGAGGAGGATTTCCAGGACTTTGTTCTCTTCTGCCATCACAGGGCTTCCTGGGATGAAACTCAGATTGTTTAGCAGTGGGAGTCTCTATGCACTGAGCCTCATTGCTCCCTTGTAGAATAGCATCTTTCAAGAAGAGGATATGTAAATTTGTAAGCAGAAGTTATGATCCTACTTCCAATCAACGTAGTGTTGATTGAAAAAGCAAGTGACAGGATGATGCATTCCATCTGATTCCACTTATTCAAAGATAATGCTGTAAAATAACTCCACAATGCATTTGTGGGCTCATATACAGATAGAAGATATAGCAAGACCAAGCAGAAAGAAAGGCAAGAAAATCACAACAGTGGTAGAAGGGGAACTTGAAGGTTGCAATATTTGATTTATAACTAGAAATGGGAACATGATTTTTGTGGTGGAATATAGAAGTATATTTAATTTTTAAATAACTTAAATGTATTAAAATAAAATTATTTTTAAAAATAAGTTGAAACAAATATAGAGGAAAAGAAAGATGGTAAAGTTGTTTGTTTTTTTATTTTTTAAAGAAAAGATATGTTATATTAGTCTAGGTTGGACACTCTGTCCTATTATTCTTTGGAACTGACTCTAATCTAAGATTAAATGAATGAAAATTTCTGAGTCTATTATAGATTACTTTAGGGTTAAAATTAAGACTTGTGCTTTCACAGGGTAAGTTCGGTATTTTTTACTGGAAAGGAAATATATTAAACAGTAGCATAATAAATACTCTACTAAATATACATTTTGTCTTATTTCCCTAGATTCTTTATAGGATCTCCTTTTGAAAGAATATATGAGTTTTTATTTTATATATATATATATATATATTTGGTTTTTTATATTTAAAAGGTCATATCTGTATACAGTAAGATTCACAGTATAAAGGTCATGCAGTCAGCAGGGACAAAAATGGAGAAGAGACTGAGGGAAAGTAGGTTCAGTGACCAGCCCAAATTGGGATCTAGCTCAAGAGGAGGCTCCAAAGCCTGACACTATTACTGATCCTATGGTGCGCTTGCAGACAGGAACCTAGCATGGCTGCCCTCTGAGAGGCCCAACAAACAGTTGAAAGAGTCAAATGCAGGCACTAATACCCAACCAATGGACAGAATCCGGGAACCCCTGTAGTTGAATTAGGGAAAGGCTGGAAGAAGCTGGGGGTGGGGGGAGCCCATAGGGAGGTCAGCAGACTCAGCTAACCTGGTCCCCTGAGATCTCTCAGACAGAGCCACCAACTAGGCAGCATACACCAGCTGATATAAGGACCTGACACATATATAGCAGAGGACTGCCTGGTCTGGCCTCAGTGAGAGAAGAAGCACTTAACCCTAGAGAGACCTGAGGCCCCAGGGAGTGGAGACATCTGGTAGGGTAGGGGTAGGTAGGTGGGGACATTCTCTTGGAGACTGGGCTGGAGGAACGGGATGAGAAATAGTCAGAAGGCAGACAAGAGGGGCATAACAACTGGACTGTAAAAAAATTAAATAATAATAATTTTTTAAAGTCATGCAGTGAAAAATCATCTTTTGAATTCTTGAATTGGTCTCCAGTTCCATTTAGAGTTTTCTTGTTATGCTCTAGAAATGATCTTGCTACAATCCTGACTAGAACATAGGCATGCACACATGTACCACAGACACATATAGGGCCATCTCTCTACATGTTCTTAATCCTTTTCATTTCCATCAAATAGAAAGCTTATGTGGTGGTGCATGCCTGTAATTCCAGCACTCAAGAGGCAGAGACAGACAGATCCCACACGTTCAAGGTTGGTCATTCTGAGTTCCAGAGGCTAAATAATGAGGCTCTGTCTACAAACAAACAAAACTACTTCATTTAAATTGTCAGCTCAGACATATGTATCTCTTCTGTTTGACAGCTTCTTGATAGTCTAATTGCTTGGGTATATTATAACTATTCAAACTAGTCACCAGTTAACGGATATTCAGATAATTCTCAGCCTCGTGCCAAGAAAACAATTCAGTAAATAGTATCCTGTGTCCACATATAAGCACATAAGATGCACAGGCGTACAGTCTTTTGTTTCGATCAGATTTTAGTGTGGTCTCTAGAGCTTCATGCTCAGAATGTGACAGTACATTTCCTGAGAACAAGTGGACTTGGTGCCTTTGCTGGCCTGGGTTTCTTTCACTAGTAGATGCTGCAGAATTTTGGGCTGCTTCTATATTCATGAAAAAGGCTTTGCCCTTTCATTTAAATCCCAATGGAAACTCCAGCAGAATATAGGAAAGGTCAGACTGGGGAAGGAAGGTCCAGCATCGAGAACAGTGATCCAACTCTACCGGATCCTGCCTTCCCACATCCATGTGTAATTCAGTAGTACATGGTAGGAAGTTGGGGGTAATTTTCTTTTACTCCCTTTTCAGGATGTGTGTGTCACACACACACACACACACACACACACACACACAGTCACAGTCACAGAAAAAAATTCCCCCCAACAAAACCCCAAATAAGCAAGCAAATAAATATAAAACAAATCCAAGGAATAATCGCAAATCAGTCTCTAGGTCTGATGCAAGCAACGGAGAATGGCCCTTAACCTGGAGCAAGGGGCTGCAACGAAAGAAGAGCCCTCTTGGAATGTAAGCCACGAGGTTTTACCTGAGGGGCTTAGCCCACATTAGAGAACTTCAGCATTCACAGAGCTCTAGCCAGTCAATGGGCAACAATAGTTTTAGATTTCAGTAACAGTTGTAAGCTTCACACTCACAAGGATACAAAGAGAGCTTTGTTTTACAAACACACACACACACACACACACACACACACACACACACACACACACATTGAGTTGATATATATTCTACAGAGATAGAGATAGTGATGACAGAGAGAGAGAGAGAGAGAGAGAGAGAGAGAGAGAGAGAGAGAGAGAGAGAGAGAGAGAGAGAGAGAGAGATACCGCTTGCGGCCCAGACTGGTATATAACTCCAGACATTCCTGCTTTTGCTTCCCAAGTGTGGGAGTTACAGCGTGTACCACCATGCTCAGCATACAAAGAGAAATTTGTCCTGAGCACCTCTGCTTCTCCCAAAGTCACCATTTCTGGTCAAGGATGAGCCTAGAGCCCCGTAAAGACAAAGAGAAGTCAGTGTTACAGTCTGTACTGATCACACCTCTCTGGAGAGATCCCTTAGGATCTTACTGTCCTTGTGTATTTAAATCATCATCTGTTTCTTATGATTTTAAATGCTTTCTATATTCTTATCCCATTGAAAAGGGGGGAGGGATAAATCATTTTTATAACACATAAACATTATATAAAAATCCAATTTTAATGGACTTTTATACAAAAGCCTTATTATGGGTCAGCTTGATGGCTCAGGGAATATTCTAGTTTCAGTTCTGTTGCTGTGAATAAAATTCCTTGACAAAAAAATCAAAGTGGGGAGATAGCCCTTATGGGCTCACAAGTCCAGTTCATGAAGGGTCTTCCAGCAGCAATTTGGGCAATCAAGACAATTCCTCACAGACATGCCCACAGGCCAACCTGATTAAACAAGCCCTCACTGACACTCTCTCCCCGGGTGAGTCTAGGTTGTGTCAAGCTGACAGATTAAATTTAACAACCACAAAGGGTAAGGGAAGTCGCTGCCAAGCCTGACAACCAGACTGCTATCCTGAGAACCCACATGGCAAGAGAGAACCAACTTCTGCAAGTTGTCCACTGAACACCACACCTGTACTACAGCATGCACACCACACCTGTACTACAGCATGCATGCCCCTCCCGAATAAATAAATAGAATGGAAAAAAGGGGAAAGCTCTGCTAGACCACACTCAAGATGACTCGTGGTATGTATTATCTCTCATTGATTCTGTACTACAATGGAAGGATTGAATGATTGTTGTGGTGGTTTGAAGAAGAATGGCCCCCATAGCCTCATGTATTTGAATGCTTGGTCATTATAGAGTGGCAGTATTAGGAGGTGTGTCCTTGTTGGGGTAGGTGTGGCCTGTTGGAACTCTCATGTCACTTGGGGTGGGCTTTGGGGATTCAAATGCTCAAGCCAAGGCCAGTGTCTCTCTTCTTCCTGCCTGCTAATGCAGAAGTACAATTCTCAGTTACTCCTCTGCACCATGTCTGCCTGCATGCTATCATGCTTCCCTCCATGATGACAATGGAATAACCCTTTGAACTGTAAGACAGCTCCAATTAGATGTTTTCCTTTGGTCTGGAGAGGTGGTTCAGTGGTTAAGAGCATTGAGTGCTCTTCCAGAGGTCCTGAGTTCAATTCCCAGCAACCACATGGTGGCTCACAACCATCTGTAATAGTAATGAGATCTGATGGCCCCTTCTGCTGTGTCTGAAGACAACAACAGTGTACGCATATACATAAAATAAATAAATAAATCTTAAAAAAGAAGAAGATGTTTTCCTTCATAAGAATTGCTGTGGTCAACACAGAAGTAGATGCTCACAGTCAGCTATTGGATGGATCACAGCGCCCCCAATGGAGGAGCTAGAGAAAGTACCCAAGGAGCTAAAGGGGTCTGCAACCCTATAGGTGGAACAACAATATAAACTAACCACTATCCCCCCAGAGCTCCTGTCTCTAGCTGCATATGTATCAAAAGATAGCCTAGTCGGCCATCATTGGAAAGAGAGGCCCATTAGTCTTGCAAACTTTATATGCCTCAGTACAGGGGAAAGCCAGGGCCAAGAAGTGGGAGTGGGTGGGTAGGGGCGTGGGGGAGAGGGTATGGGGGACTTTTGGGATAGCATTGGAAATGTAAATGAAGAAAACACCTAATTAAAAAAAATTGCTGTGGTCATGGTGTCTCTTCATAGCAAAAGAAAGCGTAGTTAAGACAACTGTATAGATAATATTTTGCAAAGTCAAAAATACTCACAACCTTGCCCTTTATAGGAAAAGGTTGCAGATAAGGTTTGCCCTTGCAGAAAAAGCTTCACCACCACAGGAAATGCTCTGAGATGACAGCAGTCCATCAAACTGCCCACCCTGATGACTCCTTCCTTGACTTTGTTCTATAGGTTATAGAACACCAGAAACTCACAAAGGGCATACGGTTCTGGAATATCTCATTTGTAGATTTAACCCAGATGACTCTCAGAACTTTAAGCCACTTAATATCTCCAAAAGATGATCACTATCACACTCAGATCCCGCAGCATTTGGGACACACTGTTCAACTCAGAACTTGTTGAGCTGTGGAGTAAGTTGGCCTTCCTGTTAAGATCTGTTAGAAAAATCTAAACTTAGAGGGGAGCAGTGAGTGACTGTGGTGGCTGGTCTACAGGGAAAGCAGACACCAGAACAGGCAGATGAGGAGGTTCACTGTGGGAAACACCTGCAAAGAATAAAGTTGAAGGAATTGGTTGGGAGACTAAATGGAATAAATTTCTGGCTTTTCTCAATGAAGAGACCCAAGGATGTTCTGATTAGAAGACCCTCAACCCACAGCACTGGCAAGAAAGCCTGACTTAGGCTTCTGAGGGGACTCAGAACAAAGATTTCCTTCACTTACAACTATCTGGGTACCCTGCCTCAGTCACCAGCTGGGACCAGCCTGGGGGTCTCAGTAAGAAATTGTAGTAAGTCCAAAAATCAAAGTGGATCTAAGGTATCACAGCTGAAGTCTGTGTTCCTGCCTCAGAGCCGTCTATGTCTGAAGGAGGCTAGGACAGAGAGCAGCAGACTTGTAGGGCTGCTGGTACTGTGAGATGTGTGTGTGTGTGTGTGTGTGTGTGTGTGTGTGTATTTGTGTGTGTGTGTGTGTGGCACAGAATATGCGAATCAGAGGTTGCAGGAGTTGATTCTTTCTCCATGTAGATTCTGAAGATTTAAGACTTAATGACATGAACCACCTAGCCTGCCCATTGTCTGTCCATAGCTTCACACGGGCAAGCACTGAGTAGTGGCTTCCTGCACCTACAGACAGAGATTCTAAGGTTATGTAGACCTCATGTCAAGACTCATTATATTGATGTTCCTGGCTTCTCAAAATCAGTCCTTGTTTTCCCAGGTATATTCCTTTTCTCCATACGTCTAGAACCCCTTGGCAGTGATCAAGAGCTACCTCCTTGGAGCTAGACCAGGATCTCTTAGGCCTTACACTGTCCACAGCAGTAATAATACTGGGAATACTACTGCTCCCTTAATGAGCATGCATTTCACCACTATGGTTCTGTTCTGACATAACACTGAGAAGTAAAAAGAACACTTACCATTTCTGTCATTCCAGGGACAAGAACGCTAATACTCAAAGGTGAAAAAGAGTCTCACAATCTGAAGTCAGCCTTCCACGTCTTCACGTCTTTCATGAGACCAAATAGCCATCTGTAGACATGACCTTCCCTTAGGTAGTGACAGCAGGGCATAAGGATTTCTGCTACAACGTGTCAGAAGTCTCCCACTGTGAAGATCCACATTGTAATGCCTTCTGCCTTTCAAAGATGTCTGGGTACACTAGTCTGTAGAATGGTTTAAAATGATTCCTATGTGTTATTATGTAAAAGTCACAAATCTAGAATTTCTAGAAAAAGAATTTGGTCTCAGCAAAGAGCAAACGTGGTGTGAAAGTGTGCTTCCATGCCAGAAATGTGTCCTTCGAGGCACAAAAAGGAAGAACGGAAAGTACAATAAAGAGTGATACCTGAAAAAGAGAATGTATGAAAAAGCTACTTCTTAGAGTGTATTCTGAAGGAGGCAAAGGCTTAAATGTGAAAACTCAAACTGTAAGAAAGCAAGTTAAACTGTAGGTGATGCTACCAGATAGACAGGAAAGCTGCATCCATGAAAGCTCAACAAAATGGTTTCCTGGACAAGACCTGAATAATAGTAATGCCAGCTAACGTGCCCTGTGGATGTGGGAAAGTGTGGAAAGTTCCACCCATAGATAAAGAGCTACAGACTAACAGCTGCTGCCAAGGGAGGGACAATCAGTGTTCTCCACAGATGAACTCCCTGATGGGTAGTTCAATCCCAAGATGTCAGTCCTGAAGACACTCTCTCTCTCTCTCTCTCTCTCTCTCTCTCACACACACACACACACACACACACACACACACACTCACTCACATATATACACATAAACATATATACACACACGTATATACACACACACCACATGCACACATATTCATGCACACACTAGAACACACACATGAACGTGCACACATATGCACACAATCACAAATCATACCCACTCACACATATATACACATTCTCACATACACACAATCACTAATAATAATACTAAATGAAACAGGTGTTGGGAGCTATTAAGACAACTCTATTGTCTTGATCTCCGAATTGGGCCTCTTCCCCTGAAAAGAAAAGGGGGTCAAAAGCAGGCCACCGACGCACCGCTCCAAGAACAACCACAGATTGTTCCAGCCCTAAGTCAGTGCCGGATGTCCTGACCACAAGATACCCTGATACCACCAAGTTCCTGCTTCCCCGTGTAGTCCCCAAAAGAAAAATTTCCGCTGCCCCATCCCTCCTGCTGAGAAGTACTTCCTCTTTTTCTGCTGTCCCATTCCTCCTGCTGAGAAGTGCTTCCCCTTTTGTTTGTGCATTTAAGCCTTGAGCCTTGCTGAATACAGTGAGACCTTGATGCTAATCAGACTGCTTCTGTGTGTCTGCTTCTGTGTGTCGTTCATTGCACTTGGTTCTCATCTCTCCCTCCCCCCTATTTGGTTCTTAGGAGATGGTCCCCTCGAGACCCTCGAATAACTGGACCTGCTGGACGGGTCAAACAGGGAGGTATACGTATATATTATATGTATATATGGAGTCATGAATTCAAGAGTGAGTCAGAGGAAGGTAAGGTAATGATTATACAAATATAATACTCAGAAATGATATTTTTTTTAAAAAATAAATTCATAAAAACTCTAAACAAAATAAAGTTGAAATTAAATTAAATTTTTTAGAGTTATGAGCACAAGAAGTTTTCTCTACTTGGGAAATAATACAGAAACCAATACTGATGTCTTAGCAGTCGATCAAACCACTATTTCTCTGATGCTACTGGCACCAAACAGACTGGATTTGATTCCTGCTTCTCCACAGCAGTAGTAAATACTTGCTCAACATCTGGTTTTATTCTTAGAAGCATCTTGAGTGAGTTTCTCATCCTTCCTGTAGCAGCTGCCTAGAAAATCTTACCGCACACCTGAACTGATGTGAACGTTTCTACACAGTGCTTACTTAATTCATCAGGACCTGCAAGCCAGTGAGGGACAGAGAAGGGATGAGGGACAGGTGGGCACGGGACTTACTCTTCTACTCAAGGACATTTTCCTGTTGAAAATTTAGTGGGGAAATGGCTCAGTTCGTCTTCACCTGCCAGGCAGACTCCTCATGCAAATTAATAAGCCAGCGTTTCCTTTATTATCATCAGAGCCCAGGGCACAATGAGTGTGCAAATAGTGCCACTGCTGGCAAGCTCACAGGGAGAGGCTCAAGACCTGGGACTGAGGGCAGACATGCAGGAAGTAATGGGTGGCCTACAGTGGCTACCCTGCCTCTCTTGCTGACAGCCTTATATCATCATTTCCAGAACTTAAAAAAAAAAAAAACAAAACAAAACAAAACCGATCACTCAGCTTTGAAAATAATTTATGCATATATTTTATGAAAGCTTAGGTTTGAAAGCAAAATTTGTTCAGCAATTTCCCCTTTATCTTTTGTTCCAACATGTGCATATACCTTTCTTTGCCATCTGTGTTACCACCAAATTAGTGAGAGAGTGACAAATGATGAACCTAAGATGACATAGTGTCATCTCTCAAAGTCTATAGTTCATGTTAGAGTTCATTCTTAGTTTATATCCTCTGAGAATGGAGAATCATACAGTGACCTAGATTCATGCTAACATATAATCATAAAGAATATGTCCCATGCTCTAAAATTCTTCCTTTCCCTGTCCCCCCCTCCAATGGACAGACACTGATAGCCACAGTTCTACCAGCTACACAAAGTCATTTTGTCAGACTAATATTGTACGTGGGCTGCTTGGATTGATCCTCTTTACTAAATAATATGCATTCAAGTTTCTTTTTATTTTTCTTCATTTTTGAATAGCTCATGTCTTGTTTCAGTGCTGAATAATAGCTGCTGTCTGTGTTTGCTATGGCTTATTTAGCCATTCATCTGCTGAAGGATATCATGGTTGCCTCCCAGTTTGGCACTATAGGTATTAGAACAGTGGTATGCAGCTTTTTATGGGGACATAGTTTTGAACTAATTGTGCCTTTAAAAGCTCAAGCATGTGGACATTAGAGGAGGAGAAAGTTAGCCTGAGGTATAATTGCCTCTTCAGAAAGGGTACAATGTAACGGAATAGTGCCTGGTATGACTGACTATCAAATAGCCCACACAGGATCATGTTTTGAATACTGGTCCCTGGCTGGTGATACTATTTTGAAAATTCTGGAAACCTTAAGAGGAAGGACTTACCAGGAGGGAAGAGGGCACCAGGATTGGGCTCTACAGAGAGTCAAGTCCTTGACCTCATCCTGTACCTCTCTCTCCTGCTTTCTACTTCCTGTCCACTGTGGTTTAAACTGCTGTGTTCTCCCAGACCATGACGGACTGACACCTCTGAATCACAAGGGAAAAGGACCTTCTCCTCCCTTATATTGTTTGTGGCAGGTGTGTTGTTCCAGGGATGGGAGAAATAACTAGTACAGTGCTGAGTTTAATGTAGTGTTGAACAGGATACCTACATAAAACTGACTATGTGTATAAAGAACAGCTAATGAGATTAAGCTGAAGTTTGAAGAGCCTCCAACAAACAAACAAACAAACAAACAAACAAACAAACAAACCCCCCAAAACAGCTGAAAGTCATATTGGTGTGCCCTAAATCTGCTAGCTTTGGTGACTTGCCACTGTGGACCTAGGTCAGTTGAGAGCTTCGGTGACACACTATATTTTGCTAATTTGCTCTGTCCTCATGGCTGCTTGCCACAGCCTTCTAAAATCAATAAATAGAGCATGGGCAGGAGCTCCTGGCAGACAAGTTGTTTTCAGTAAACTCTAGAAGGGCAACTGCTGAGCAGCTAGAAGGAAGCCTGGACCGGAGTGATCTTCCTGTCCTGGGAAAGTGGCATTTGGCTGCTACAAAGTGAATCAGTTACTTCGGTGAGGAAATAGGTAGTTTTGTAATACATATGTTTCTTTAGAGGCATCTTTTCTTTTTCTTAGACAGGGTCTCATCATATAGCCCTGCCTGGCTTGGAATTCATTATGTAGATCAGACAAACTAACCTCGAACTCAAAAATACCTTCCTGCCTCTGCCTTCCAAATACTGAAATTACAGCAAGTACCATCACAGTGGGCCCTCAGTGTATCTTGAAACATAGCAAGTGAACCTTTGGTTTTGCTAAGAGCATAGCAATTGGGCTTGTGAGGTAGTTAGGCCTTGATACACATGACTTTTCCACTCTGCAGATTTTCTAGAAAATTTGGCTTAAAAACAAACAAACAAACAAACAAAAAAACCCCAAAACACCCAAAACCCCAGTCTTTGTGGTCTTTCTTAGGTCCGCACTTGCTAACCTTTAAAACCTGGCTCTGGCTTTGCTGTTCTATTGACAGTATCCTCTTGAGAAACTCCCCAAATGTCATAGTCTGTCTTTCTTTTCATGCTGGTCTTCTGAACGTGTCCTCTGATAACGTCTGACACTCCAGCGGCGCTTACCTCAGGCTGCCCGCTCTAACGCCCCTACACTTTAGCCTCCCCCATACATTTCTTTTCCACTTCAGATATCCCCATTGTGGACACACAGACAGGATCCACACTTAGATTTGCCCTGCTCCTCCCCTGTCCACTGGCTTTCTGCCCCTTCCCCAGCCCCTTTAAACTCTTGTGGGCATACAAACACAACAATGAAGGTCACTGGGGGTTAAGCCCCTGACAATGCTCAACTATTCAAATAGACCATGCTTCTGCCCCTGAACTGGCTACCCCATTTTATTTCCTGGTTAGGTTTACTTCCTACACCCCATTTTCAATGTCTGATACAGCAATCAGTGCTGGTGTCTTCCTTCTTCCCCTACCTCTTGGACCACACCTGATTTCCATTGTTTCCTAGAAGTCCTGTGTTAGTGCCTTTGTCTAGCTTTTCAAGAGTTGTGTAAGCAGATAAAGCAGCCTGTTGACCAGAGAAGTTGCTGTGAAAGTCTAGACCTATCGGTTTGTAGAAATGGGTTAGAGAAGAGAGACAGTTTTGCTTGTCATTATGGACATAATAGTCTAGACATTACTTAGACTACTGTCCTTAAAGTCCCCACAATTCCACAAAAGTGCCCCAAAATAACAGTTGATATATGAGGTTCCAGGGCCTAGAATTTTAAAAATATATTTCTACCTGAGGTTTCCTGTACTGGTCTTTTCACACACAGCTTGTCTGTCCATTCTTTTGGTCCTTACACCATTTACTTTCATTTCAGTTGTCACATGTCTTGGAATGACTTATAAAACGTTCTATGAATAAAGTCATCCTGTAGGTTGGTGATGGTGACGGTAGTGATCAATAGCCAGTGTCCCAGTGAGAGCTATTCATCCTTAGCTAGATGCAGGTGATGCCAGGCCAGAGCAAGTGTCAATCACTGTCCAGGACCCCAGAGGAGGAACTAAACATGTGACCTATGCAGAGAATATCCTCTACGCTGGGGAGAAGAACAAGCCGACCATCCGCTGCCGTGCATGCCTCACACCACTGCAGAAGAGTTTCCTGACTCATTAATGTGCCCATAAACACGCTGTACCACAAAATACCTGGGGCATAATGATAAGAAAGCAAGGTTGGTAAGACCCGAGGGCTGCGATTAAACAAATAAAAATGGCAATGCCACGCTTCATTAAGACTGGAAACGACGTTGTCAAATTAAGGTGTCCATTAATTTTAAGATGTGCTCAAATTTGAGCTCTTAAATTGTTTGGGGGAAAAAAAAGTAAGCCTAAGAATTGATATAACGTGGTTAAAGGCATCCATCATGAGAAAGAAAGAATATGAAGAATATGCTAACGGGAAATTCCTTTCTCATCTCCTTGACCCTTCAGGTGGGCAGCCAGGATTGAAACTGTGCTGCAAAAATCTATAATTCATGAAAGGTGGCAGTCTTTGATTGGCACCAGGTGTTAACTGAATCTTTTTGTCACCTCTGATTTTTTTCTTTTCTTTCTTTTTTTTTTTTAGGCAACTTCTTAATCTTAAAATATAAGATAAATTGTTTTTATTCCCAGGAGGAGAGGGCGGGGGAGACACATGGAAGAATATCTGAATATAACTTTGTTCTTTGGCATTTGAAGAAATTTAAGTTTCTTTTAAAAATGAAGGGATGGTTAGATGGGAAGTCTCCTATAAAATGTAGGTCGTATGCTGCTGGCGATCAGCGTGCTTCTCTACAGCTGCAACTTCAAGAGACCTCTTCATCGGTATGAATAGCCTGGGAAGGGTGCTCTGCACACAGCTCTGACAACGAGAAGCACACATGCCAGTTTTTCTGCATGGGCTAGGTAAAAGTATGGTCTGCCACATATCAAAAGGACAGACAAGCAGTCAATAGACAAGACCTCCTTCTGAATTAGAAGTGTACAAGTGTCTTAGTGAGAGTTACTATTGCTGTGATTAAACATCATGGCCAAAGCAACTTGTGGAGGAAAGGGTTTATTTGGCTTACTCCTCCATATTAGTTCCTCATCAAACAAGATACGAACTTGCACAGGGCAGAAACCTGGAGGCAGGAGCTGATGCAGAGGCCGTGGAGGGGTGCTGCTTACTGGCTTGCTCCCCTCGGCTTGCTCAGCCTGCTTCCTTATAGAACCCAGTATAAACAGCCCCAGCCTCCTAGGGGGCACTCACAGTGGATTAAGAAATTAGTTAGAAAATGCCTTACAGCCAGATCTTATGGGGTAACTCTAGATGTGTCAAGTTGATGTAAAACTAACCAGCTCAGTAACTTTAAAAAAAAGATTTATTTTATTATTTTAAAAATTATGTGTAAGTCTTATTTAATATACATTACACACACACACACACACACACACACACACACACACACACACACACATATACATTCTTGAGACAGGATTGCACTGTGTAGCCCGAGAACTTAGTTTGTAAACCCAGCTGTCCTTGAACCCACAGAGATTCATCTGATCCTGCCTAGGCAGTGCTGGGATCACAGGTGTGTGCCACCACTCCTCTTTTTGACTCTCCCACATCACAAAAGAGATGGGAGCATCAAGCAGCCGGATGACTTGTTCAACATCAAAGAAGTCAAGACTAGAATTATTGTTTTTCCTTTAAGTGCTATGCATCACACCATTACAGTCTTTCACTTCTTCTCAGTTTGGTGCTCTAAAGTCTAGAGAAATGCTTTTGATTGGAAATATAACTCTTGAATACTTGATACCAGATGTCAAATTTTGCTATTTTGCTTGATGGCATTTTGCTAAGATATGACTTCTGCAGTCACTTGAGGGCTTTTTTGGTTTTGCTTTTTTCTTTCTTTTTCTTAGGTTCTGCTGGGTAAACATGAGAATTACAATACAGTGTTCAATCCCATTTTTTACAAGTGTCCTTAATGTCCTCGATATGTACCATTGCCATATTTATGTTTGGGAGCTGAAAATATAAATGAAACTGAATTTTTAAGGAGGCGCTTTGATCAAATTTTGATTCTCTAAACCAGTAGTGATGAAGCAATATGGAGATTGCAGATGGTTTCAGCCTTCTCCTGTTTGCTAATAAAAGCAGCTTTTTCATGCAATCAAGCCTTTGTGTTCTGAGGTGAACATAATATAATGATTGCATTTGCATTTTTAAGTATTGATCATGGTAGCATCCTCTGCAACACACCTGTGAAATTTATATTTTGGAAAACATTCCTTTGCAACGTGTGAAGACTTGATTCTAGTTTGGCTGTGTTAGGACAACGTTATAAAGCTGTGGTAGAAAACAGATAGACTTTGGGGGGACAGACAAAACCAGGTTTTAGTGGTTTTAGTATCAGATTTGTAATACCAATGGTGTGTTTTTGATATACAAAATTAACCTTTTTTTTTTTTTTTTTTTTTTTTTGGTTTTTCGAGACAGGGTTTCTCTATAGCCCTGGCTGTCCTGGAACTCACTTTGTAGACCAGGCTGGCCTTGAATTCAGAAATCCACCTGCCTCTGCCTCCCGAGTGCTGGGATTAAAGGCGTGCGCCACCACGCCCGGCCATAAAATTAACCTTTCTTAATGTTGGTTCTCCCATTTATAAAATGGAAATGATTGTAATAGCTATTTACACACACACACACACACACACACACACACACACACACACTCACACAATGATTAAATAAGGCATGCAAAACACTTGACACACAAACACACACTCAGAAAGATTAACGGCCATTGCTTTGTGATATTGGTATTGTTGATGAACCTGCCAAAATATGGCTGCGAAAAAGTCACATGGCTTGTCTCTGATCATGGATAGGAGGCTGTGAACCCAAACCCATGATGAGTGAATGGTCTGGGAAAGAAGAGACAGCCCAGGAGATTTTTTGCATATATAGATCTCAGCTTATTTGTTCTGTTTCATTAGAGTCAGAGATTCTTCTTTCAAGAAAAGGAGGATGAGAGGCAAGAGGTTGTTCCAGCATTGCTGACGGAGACAGAGCTGTGAACCCCAACTTCTCAGCCCCAACCCTTCTCATGGGTCATTTAGGGGCTCGGGATTTAGAACATACATAGAGAGATACACACACTTTTCTATTTTCTTATTTGCTAAGTCTTCGCTTTCTACAAAGCTGACTTCATTTTGGAGAACAAATTCCTCACAGCAAATTTGGATGGCTATTCTAGGTCCTCAAGCCTGAAAATAAGAGAAGTCACTGATAGAAATTACTGGAAGATACATTTTGCTGGTTACTGATCGTGGACGTGTCAGAGGACTTTGATATTTAAGTGAATTTGTATCTTTTCTCCCCGGGGGGGGGGGGGCAGGGGGGAAACAAACCAACAACCAAAAAAAGACAATTTGGGGAGGGATATAAAAGTGGGGGTAACAACTTACAATGTAACAGAATCTTTTATAATAAGAACCTAGGTATGTTATTTTTGTAACTATTGCTTTAAGTGTTGTTTTTTTAAAATGACTTTTTTGAAGAGATTTACTTTAATTTTCAAATTTTGTGTGTGTGTGTGTGCGCGCGAGCATGTGTGTATGTGTGTGTGTATGTGTGTGTGTGTGTGTAGGTACATCCATGTGAGTTCCTGCAGAAGCCAGAAGGCAAGGGGTCCCCTGAAGCTGGAGTTATAGGCAGTTGCAAGCACCACGTGTCCAGGCTAGGAACTAAACTCTGATTCTCTGTGTAGAAAGAATATCTTATGCATTGTATGGATGCATTGTCTGTCAATTAAAGAGCCTATGGCCTATGGCTTAGGCAGGAAATAGAGGAGGGGCATCTGGGAGAAAGAAAGGATTCTGGAATAGAGTCAGGCGAGGGAGTTCCACCCAGGAAGATGTGAGGAGACGGTACCTGAGCACAGATAACCAGCCATATGGCAAAATGTAAATTAAAAGAAATGGGTTATCTTGAGTTGCAGTTCTAGTCAGAGTAGTCTAGCAATATGGTCAAGGTATTGGTAAATATATTTCTGGGAGCATGGGGCTGAGAGGAAGAACAGAGTGAGTTCCAGGGGGAAAAAAAAAAAGGAAGGATAGGACCTAACCACAACACCCCTGCTCTTTCAAGCCATCTCTTTAGCCCCCTTTTTGTACTGTCATCTCAGATCTTCAATATTGTATGTGGTGGGAAGGACATGTGTTAACATTATGAAAATAGTTTCTTTTTTCTTGTCTAAAACTGGTACAGACTTGCTTAGGAGCATAGGCATGTGGGATTTTTTCCCCAGGGAAAGTGAACAACTATCCTGACCGGTGTGGAGTGTCAGTCTAATTTTGCAGGATCTCTGGGCTTCATTTCTGCCTTCCCTCCTTTTTCTCTCGGCTGTACTCACCCAGGCCTCATTGGACATGTACTTACATGCTACGCATGTGCTAAGCTGCTGTCTGTGCCCTCTGCCCAGAGCACCTACCCTCTATGCAACTACTACACTTGTCAGGTCCTTGCTCAGATATGACTTTCTTGGAGAGACATGCCCTCCTCATCCTCTCTGAATGAGTGTGTTTCCTCTCTCCATACTTTTCCTGCTGTATTCATCTTTCACCCAGCTTATTGGTAATTTATATTGTGTTAAATGTTTGTAGGTTCACTTAGTGACTTATTATTGTAGCAGATCCCTTACCTTCAGTCTCTGGAAGTAGCCAACACTTTTGTTCATTGTTTCAACGACTTGAGCTCGTCTTGATTCATGTTCAGATTCCATATGTCTAAAAGTTTACTTAGAATGTTACTCCTCTACTTCACTGCTTTTGAGTTTTCTCCAGCTACTCTTATGGCAGAAATCAGCTGAGATTTTGCCTGCTTTGATATTTGCATAAGATAACATATAATAAACATAACATCCATCACATGTAGGATGAGGGATTTGGCTAAGTGGCTCAGTGCTCTGGGTCCAGTTCCCAGATCTAAACAACAACAACAACAAATCCAACATTCATCACATACATTTTGTCACCATTTTTGCCTATCTTGTGCTTTGAATGGTCGTGGCCCCTTTTTAGATCATGGAAAAGACAGACTGTTGGAGCTGGGAAGCTGGCAGATTCTTCATGAAGAGGTGTACTGGGAGAGCCTTCAGAGGACCATGGGAATTGAGTGTAAAAGAGCTAACTGCATGATCTCGTTGCTGGGAAAGATGATCTAATGAAGGGCACAATCCGATGGGGAGGGTGGAGACACAAGTGAGGTTCACTCATCAAGGGTCTGTGGACCACCACAAGGAATTTGAGCTATGAGAGGATTGGAGGTAACCAATGAGAAGTGAGGCTGACGTGAATTTCAGGAAAGCTAACCTCTAAACTATGCTGAGATAAACATCTTTGGTGCAATGGGATGCAAGGCACCTAAAATACATTAAGACAGGTAGAAGTGGTATGAAGGGTTTGGGTAACAGCTACTGTTACAGTTTGAATACTGCATCCCCGCTGAAAGCCATGCATTAAAGATCTTTGGCTCTACAATGACACTAGTGAGAGATGCAGCCTTTGTAGACATCCTCAGACTGTTGGGGTTGTGCTCTCTAAGAGGCTGTGCCAGTCTCTTCCTTTTTCTGACCTTTTGTCCCTGGCTTGTGATACAAGCTGTTAGGCTTAGTCATACACTTTCTGTGTATAACTTAGTCTTACCCTCATTTGCTGGTACCTCCATTAGAAACCCGAATCAATGGGTCCACTTGATCATGGACTCAAACCCCCACAACTGTGAACTGAATAAGCCTTTGAAGAATAAGCTAATAGCACAGGCAAAAAACATGGTTATGTTTGAATAACCGTGATGCCAATACAGGTGTCAGAAAACATAAAAGGATTAATTTCAGATAAACTTGATGATGGCTACCCACGTGCTACTACTTGAAGGCTGATGCTAAAACAATTAAAGAAGGAAGAAAGACTCCTGATTCAAAGCCTTTGATCTCCCTTTTTCCATGGTTCTTATAAGCATGACCTTTTGGGGGACTGATGTGTACTTTGATTTCCTTCTCAGTTTAGAAGCCTAAAGGAGACCTGAGATCACTACAAACAAGAGGAATGCCCTTAGGATTCATCTGTAGCCACTTGCCACAAGGGTTCAGGAGCTTGTTTGGCCAGACTGAGGTTTTTCATCTTGGCAATTGCATTCAGACCCATGTACGTGGTTTATAGATGACAGGTCTGTATGTGACTTGTACTCTTAATCCATATCACTCTCTCGAACCTTCCAAAATCCTCACATGAGCTTCATCTTTGCCCTCCCCCAGACCTTTTAGTGAAAAAAAAAAAAAAAGCAGTCATGTTTAAGAACTCCATGTGTTTCTGATAACACCAAAATTCACAGAACAAAAATCTCAGAATGCTCAAGCAAATCTCTGGGTAGTGCTTTAGGACACCCGTGGGTTCTATATTTTATCACAATGAATTTCTTAGAACTTATTTTATGTTTCGATCAAATGATTATTCTGTTCCTGGCCTGTGCTGATGCAGCAATTTTGAGACTTGGCGAATTCAAATGCTATGGGGGACCTGGGATTCATTTCCTCCCCCTTGGGGAAAAGTTCTTTCCTAGGCATCAAACACCCAAACCCTTTATGACTGCAAACTGCATCTCTTTATCACAAGCACCATGGAAGGAGAGAAAAGGAGTTAGGCTTAGGAAGGGTAGAGAAAGAGGCCACATGCCTGCGCACAGGATCTCAGGATCTCAGACACCTATGTGTCTGAAGGTTCTCGGATGGTCTCCATAGCAGCATAAAAAATCCACCTCCCTGATGAGAGAGGCCCTGGCATCCTTCACACACTGCTGCTGAGACATTGTATGCAGCCTCATTCCTGGGCCCAACAACCGGATTTCCAAACAAAACATTTATAATTTATCCCTCCCTCCTTTCCTGTGTCTCACCCTCACTCTTGTCCTGTGACCACACTGTCCAATTAATCAATTTATCTTGTTTCAATTTGCCCATAATTGTGTCTATTGAAATTGTTGGGCATGTAATTATTGACAACTCCTTCGGTTTACCTTCAAATTGTCCCTATTGGGTCCTTATTCTGTAATTACCTGCTCTATAAGACCTTTCATCATTCTTAGACAAGTAAAAATCTACCCAGTTAAAAGAAATCCAGATCAGGACTGATCCCAAAGTCAGGCAGTAGTGAGAGGCTACTGAGTGCTTACTGTGAGCCAAGCACTGTGGGGAAAGCACTGGAGGAAGCCGTGATCTCTGTGAGATTCTTACCAGCTAGTAAGAGGAAATGTGACTATAAATTCGGAGAATAATTAGATTGCATAGAATGTTTAAAAATGGTATGGAGAGGAGAGAAAAATTGTGACAGAGAAACTGGGAGTAATAAAGAAGTTGGCTGCAATCTGAAGTGGAATGGTCTGCAGAGGTACCCCTGGGAGGTTGTCATTAAAAAAAAAAAAAAAAAAAAAAAAAAAAAAAAGGCTTGAAAGAGGTAAGGGAGTTAGCACCAGGTAGAATGGAGGATCACTCCAGACAGAGGGTACAGCCAGTGATGCACATAGCCTCAGAGGACGTCTAAGAAATAACCAGAAGGCCAACGTGGTGGGGCATGAATAACTGAGGGTGATGGAGTAGGCAAAAGTCTTGAGAGACAATGTGAGAAAGTCTGGTTTTTAAAAATAATTTATTCCCTGACATCAAAATAAAGGCCTTATGCTGATTACCCCACACCTGGGATTCTAAATCAGTAACAGGCAAAAACATCAGAAGCCACTCGAAGCCCCCCAAACTTGCCTTCCATACATGTCTCAGGACCTCTTTGTAGCTAAAGCTGAGACTCTTAGCTGTGGCACAACTAGTAATAGGGAGCAGATTCTGGGATCCATATTTCTAGTCTTACAGAAAGACTCCAAAAACAATCTTCAAAGATTGCCATTTTCTTGACCAAATAACTTTTTTGTTTGCCTGTTTGCTACTGGCCATCAATCATCAAGCATTTCTGCTAAAAATCAAAGAAGACAAGAGCCACAGATGATGTAGGTATTTGAAGGAACACTTAGAAGTCCTCCCCAGTAGTAGCTTCAAGAGCTCACATTCTTCCTAGCTTTTGTGACCTGGTACGAAGGTGGATCAATGGACTTATCAGAAAAGTTAGGACAACTCTTGATGGCCTTCCATTGCCTCAGCATTAACTGCTTTCCTTCAGGTCTCAGCTTGAATGCTCAGGCACCACAATGTGAGTCCAGAGGTGATCTCAATGCACACAGATGGCCTTGGATTTCAACTATGGAAATAACATGGGAAAGGTTAGGAATATGCCCAAGTGGTCACTGCCAGCAAAGCCTTTTCTACCCTCTTTATCCAGAATAGAGTCTGTTACACTAAACTTACTGCTACCCATTTCTGGAAAGTTGTTTATTATTGAAGGCTCATAATATCCCTGGCAATAAACAAGAACAATCTTCAATTTGCTTGGGTGGATTATATACGAATTGAGTCATCAAGGTTGATTAGGTAATTATAACCCACTTAAAAGGCAGACTGGGAAAGTATATGATATATATCACTATGAACACTTCCTCTGTAAAAGAGAGTAGATCAAGGTGATATTCTACCTTAAGTAACTCCAGAATAGCAATGTACACTAGGTTTTAAGACAGAAAATATGAGTTTTCCTGTTAAGGCTGGCATTTCTCTGTGACCTTAAGCCAAGGAGGGCATTTATTCTATCTGAACAGTTTACCTGTAACTAGGGCCAGTAGAGATAATCTCACAGGTTTTTATGAAAATTGAGGTAGAAATAAATAAGAAACACTGTCACTCGAAAGTCCCTCACAGAGGGAAGGTGCGGCTCTGATGGAGACGAAACGATGTCATAGTCCTCTTAAACTCAGGGTGGAGGTGCACATACTCTGCTGTTTTACCTCTGAGTCTGATCTCTAGAGTAGTTTCTGGAGTTCAGAAGCTTCTGGGACACTGTATTTGTCTGTAAGTCTGGTGGTGCACACGGTGAAAGGGTTCTGATGGGATCTCTCGTATCTTGCTTGAGGAGCCATTTTTGAGACTTGGCTCTCCACTCTGATCAAGGCTGATGGTGAGGAAGGAACAAGACCTTCGAGACAGACAGCAACATCCACTGGTTGGTATGGATTGGAGAGATTCTAAGCAGTATCAGTCTCATTTGGTGGAGTAGGAAGAACTACTGCTTTAGTGTGGGGATCACAGTTCTTAGAGAAACCTAGAAGCCAAGAAGACCAGAGGTCAGCTTCAGACATTGTTCCTCCTCTGACTGTACACCTTGTTGGTTGAGGCCGGATCTTTCACTAGCCTGAAACGTATAGATTAAGGAATCTCTGCAGATCCATTTATCTCTTTCTCCTTGGGGTGGGTGTTTTATAATGCCTTTGTCTTTTTTTTAAAATATAGATTCTAGAGATTGAATTTTGGTCCTCTAACTTACAGAGTAAGTACTTTACTAACTGGGCATTCTCTTCAGACCAAATTTCTTATTTTTAGAGGCAATGCACACAGCTGTTAAGACTGAGTTCTAGAAGTCCACTACTTAAATTCTAATTCCGCTCTTGTTAGGGTTTAATGGCATGTCCTTATACAAGTTATGAAATAAATGTCTCTTTAGTTTTCTCATCTGGAAAATGAGATAATATTAGCGTGAGGTTTTAGTGTAAGGATTAATTGAACTAATTGTTATAATTTCCTTAGACTAGTACCTGAGATATAGTAAGAAAAAGTGCTCCTATATAATGTATTCAAGTCGGTTTCTTTCTCAACACTATGAATACTTTATACTTTAAGTATAAGTATTATTCCTTCTTGTATTTAAATCATGTAAAATTAAAAAAAAAATCCTACTGATCCTAAGACTCTCTCCTTCACCAGAAAAAAAACCAAAGTAGCTAAAAGGACTAATGTTAATACATACATACATTTATATGTATGTATGCATATATATACACATACATATATATTCATGTATATATATATATATAATTTCATATACGGTATATATGAAATTATCTCAACATGACTATTTGCTAGATTGGCATTTGATCATATGACATAGCTATCTTTTGCTTCTATGTTTCCTCTTGTTGACCTTATGAGAATCCTATTTTATGAGTTGACTTTCTTTTCTGAAATCTACCTGGGGCTCACTATCTCCTCTGCCACATCTTCTGAGGGCCTCTGTAGGCTTATCAGAGGGAAATTCAAAGTCAACTTTGCCAAATTTCTCTGTGTGTATTTTAAGAAAAGGGAACAAAATACCCATGGAAGGAGTTACAGAGACAAAGTTTGGAGCTAAGATGAAAGGGTGGACTATCCAGAGACTACCCCACCGTGGGATCCATCCCAGAATCAGCCACCAAACCCACACATTATTGCATATGCCAGCAAGATTTTGCTGAAGGAACCCTGATATAGCTGTCTCTTGTGAGGCTATGCCAGTGCCGGGCAAATACAGAAGTGGATGCTCACAGTCAGCTATTGGATGGAACA